>NC_089844.1:35261780-35317445 GCF_035609145.1 Eleutherodactylus coqui
TGGGGGAACTAGCGCTGCCGGGGACTAGCGCTGCGGGGGGGAACTAGCGCTGCGCCGGGGGAACTAGCGCTGCGCCGGGGGAACTAGCGCTGCCGCCGCGGGCGCGGAACTAGCGCTGCGCCGGGGGAACTAGCGCTGCGCCGGGTCGAACTAGCGCCTGCGCGACTCGCGGCCGGGGGAACTAGCGCTGCGCCGGACTAGCGCGGGAACTACGCGCTGACGCCGCGTGGGGAACTAGCGCTGCGCGGGGGAACTAGCGCTGCGCGGGGGAAAGCGCTGGCGGGGGAACTAGCGCCTGCGCCGGGGGGAACTAGCGCTGCGCCGGGGGAACTAGCGCTGCGCGGGGGAACTAGCGGGGAACTAGCGCTGCGCCGGGGAACTAGCGCTGCGCCGGGGGAACTAGCGCTGCGCCGGGGGGAACTAGCGCTGCGCCGGGGGGAACTAGCGCTGCGCCGGGGGAACTAGCCGCTGCGCCGGGGGAACTAGCGCTGCGCCGGGGGAACTAGCGCTGCGCCGGGGGAACTAGCGCTGCGCCGGGGGGAACTAGCGCTGCGCCGGGGGAACTAGCGCTGCGCCGGGGGAACTAGCGCTGCGCCGGGGGAACTAGCGCTGCGCCGGGGGGAACTAGCGCTGCGCCGGGGGAACTAGCGCTGCGCCGGGGGAACTAGCGCTGCGCCGGGGGAACTAGCGCTGCGCCGGGGGAACTAGCGCTGCGCCGGGGGAACTAGCGCTGCGCCGGGGGAACTAGCGCTGCGCGGGGGAACTAGCGCTGCGCGGGGGAACTAGCGCTGCGCGGGGAACTAGCGCTGCGCCGGGGGAACTAGCGCTTGCGCCGGGGGAACTAGCGCTGCGCCGGGGGGAACTAGCGCTGCGCCGGGGGAACTAGCGCTGCGCCGGGGGAACTAGCGCTGCGCCGGGGGGAACTAGCGCTGCGCCGGGGGAACTAGCGCTGCGCCGGGGGGAACTAGCGCTGCGCCGGGGGGGAACTAGCGCTGCGCCGGGGGGGAACTAGCGCTGCGCCGGGGGAACTAGCGCTGCGCCGGGGGAACTAGCGCTGCGCCGGGGGAACTAGCGCTGCGCCGGGGGGAACTAGCGCTGCGCCGGGGGGAACTAGCGCTGCGCCGGGGGAACTAGCGCTGCGCCGGGGGGGAACTAGCGCTGCGCCGGGGGAACTAGCGCTGCGCCGGGGGAACTAGCGCTGCGCCGGGGGAACTAGCGCTGCGCCGGGGAACTAGCGCTGCGCCGGGGAACTAGCGCTGCGCCGGGGGAACTAGCGCTGCGCGGGGGGGAACTAGCGCTGCGCCGGGGGAACTAGCGCTGCGCCGGGGGGGAACTAGCGCTGCGCCGGGGGAACTAGCGCTGCGCCGGGGGAACTAGCGCTGCGCCGGGGGAACTAGCGCTGCGCCGGGGGAACTAGCGCTGCGCCGGGGGAACTAGCGCTGCGCCGGGGGGAACTAGCGCTGCGCCGGGGGAACTAGCGCTGCGCCGGGGGAACTAGCGCTGCGCCGGGGGAACTAGCGCTGCGCCGGGGGGAACTAGCGCTGCGCCGGGGGGAACTAGCGCTGCGCCGGGGGGAACTAGCGCTGCGCCGGGGGAACTAGCGCTGCGCCGGGGGGAACTAGCGCTGCGCCGGGGGGAACTAGCGCTGCGCCGGGGGGAACTAGCGCTGCGCCGGGGGAACTAGCGCTGCGCCGGGGGAACTAGCGCTGCGCCGGGGGAACTAGCGCTGCGCCGGGGGAACTAGCGCTGCGCCGGGGGAACTAGCGCTGCGCCGGGGGAACTAGCGCTGCGCCGGGGGAACTAGCGCTGCGCCGGGGGAACTAGCGCTGCGCCGGGGGAACTAGCGCTGCGCCGGGGGAACTAGCGCTGCGCGGGGGAACTAGCGCTGCGCCGGGGGGAACTAGCGCTGCGCCGGGGGGAACTAGCGCTGCGCCGGGGGAACTAGCGCTGCGCCGGGGAACTAGCGCTGCGCCGGGGGAACTAGCGCTGCGCCGGGGGAACTAGCGCTGCGCCGGGGGGAACTAGCGCTGCGCCGGGGGAACTAGCGCTGCGCCGGGGGAACTAGCGCTGCGCCGGGGGAACTAGCGCTGCGCCGGGGGGAACTAGCGCTGCGCCGGGGGGAACTAGCGCTGCGCCGGGGGAACTAGCGCTGCGCCGGGGGGGAACTAGCGCTGCGCCGGGGGGAACTAGCGCTGCGCCGGGGGGAACTAGCGCTGCGCCGGGGGAACTAGCGCTGCGCCGGGGGAACTAGCGCTGCGCCGGGGGAACTAGCGCTGCGCCGGGGGAACTAGCGCTGCGCCGGGGGAACTAGCGCTGCGCCGGGGGAACTAGCGCTGCGCCGGGGGGAACTAGCGCTGCGCCGGGGGAACTAGCGCTGCGCCGGGGGAACTAGCGCTGCGCGGGGAACTAGCGCCGGGGGAACTAGCGCTGCGCCGGGGGAACTAGCGCTGCGCCGGGGGGAACTAGCGCTGCGCCGGGGGAAACTAGCGCTGCGCCGGGGGAACTAGCGCTGCGCCGGGGGAACTAGCGCTGCGCCGGGGGAACTAGCGCTGCGCCGGGGGAACTAGCGCTGCGCCGGGGGAACTAGCGCTGCGCCGGGGGGAACTAGCGCTGCGCCGGGGGAACTAGCGCTGCGCCGGGGGAACTAGCGCTGCGCCGGGGGAACTAGCGCCTGCGCCGGGGGGGGGAACTAGCGCTGCGCCGGGGGAACTAGCGCTGCGCCGGGGGAACTAGCGCTGCGCCGGGGGAACTAGCGCTGCGCCGGGGGGAACTAGCGCTGCGCCGGGGGAACTAGCGCTGCGCCGGGGGAACTAGCGCTGCGCCGGGGGAACTAGCGCTGCGCCGGGGGAACTAGCGCTGCGCCGGGGGAACTAGCGCTGCGCGGGGGAACTAGCGCTGCGCCGGGACCCCCGGGGAACTAGCGCTGCGCCGGGGGAACTAGCGCTGCGCCGGGGGAACTAGCGCTGCGCCGGGGGAACTAGCGCTGCGCCGGGGGAACTAGCGCTGCGCCGGGGGAACTAGCGCTGCGCCGGGGGGAACTAGCGCTGCGCCGGGGGGAACTAGCTGCGCCGGGGGGAACTAGCGCTGCGCCGGGGGAACTAGCGCTGCGCCGGGGGGAACTAGCGCTGCGCCGGGGGAACTAGCGCTGCGCCGGGGGAACTAGCGCTGCGCCGGGGGGAACTAGCGCTGCGCCGGGGGAACTAGCGCTGCGCCGGGGGGAACTAGCGCTGCGCCGGGGGAACTAGCGCTGCGCCGGGGGAACTAGCGCTGCGCCGGGGGAACTAGCGCTGCGCCGGGGGAACTAGCGCTGCGCCGGGGGAACTAGCGCTGCGCCGGGGGAACTAGCGCTGCGCCGGGGGAACTAGCGCTGCGCCGGGGGAACTAGCGCTGCGCCGGGGGAACTAGCGCTGCGCCGGGGGGAACTAGCGCTGCGCCGGGGGGAACTAGCGCTGCGCCGGGGGAACTAGCGCTGCGCCGGGGGGGAACTAGCGCTGCGCCGGGGGAACTAGCGCTGCGCCGGGGGAACTAGCGCTGCGCCGGGGGAACTAGCGCTGCGCCGGGGGAACTAGCGCTGCGCCGGGGGAACTAGCGCTGCGCCGGGGGAACTAGCGCTGCGCCGGGGGAACTAGCGCTGCGCCGGGGAACTAGCGCTGCGCCGGGGGAACTAGCGCTGCGCCGGGGAACTAGCGCTGCGCCGGGGAACTAGCGCTGCGCCGGGGGAACTAGCGCTGCGCCGGGGGAACTAGCGCTGCGCCGGGGGGAACTAGCGCTGCGCCGGGGGAACTAGCGCTGCGCCGGGGGAACTAGCGCTGCGCCGGGGGAACTAGCGCTGCGCCGGGGGAACTAGCGCTGCGCCGGGGGAACTAGCGCTGCCCGGGGGAACTAGCGCTGCGCCGGGGGAACTAGCGCTGCGCCGGGGGAACTAGCGCTGCGCCGGGGGAACTAGCGCTGCGCCGGGGGAACTAGCGCTGCGCCGGGGAACTAGCGCTGCGCCGGGGGAACTAGCGCTGCGCCGGGGGGAACTAGCGCTGCGCCGGGGGGAACTAGCGCTGCGCCGGGGAACTAGCGCTGCGCCGGGGGGAACTAGCGCTGCGCCGGGGGAACTAGCGCTGCGCCGGGGGAACTAGCGCTGCGCCGGGGGAACTAGCGCTGCGGGGGAACTAGGCTGCGCGGGGAACTAGCGCTGCGCCGGGGGAACTAGCGCTGCGCCGGGGGAACTAGCGCTGCGCCGGGGGGAACTAGCGCTGCGCGGGGGAACTAGCGCTGCGCCGGGGGAACTAGCGCTGCGCCGGGGGAACTAGCGCTGCGCCCGGGGGAACTAGCGCTGCGCCGGGGGAACTAGCGCTGCGCCGGGGGAACTAGCGCTGCGCCGGGGGAACTAGCGCTGCGCCGGGGGAACTAGCGCTGCGCCGGGGGAACTAGCGCTGCGCCGGGGGAACTAGCGCTGCGCCGGGGAACTAGCGCTGCGCCGGGGGAACTAGCGGCGCCGGGGACTAGCGCTGCGCCGGGGGAACTAGCGCTGCGCGGGGGAACTAGCGCTGCGCCGGGGGAACTAGCGCTGCGCCGGGGGAACTAGCGCTGGCCGGGGGAACTAGCGCTGCGCGGGGAACTAGCGCTGCGCCGGGGGAACTAGCGCTGCGCCGGGGGAACTAGCGCTGCGCCGGGGGAACTAGCGCTGCGCCGGGGGAACTAGCGCTGCGCCGGGGGAACTAGCGCTGCGCCGGGGGAACTAGCGCTGCGCCGGGGGAACTAGCGCTGCGCCGGGGGAACTAGCGCTGCGCCGGGGGAACTAGCGCTGCGCCGGGGGAACTAGCGCTGCGCCGGGGGAACTAGCGCTGCGCCGGGGGAACTAGCGCTGCGCCGGGGGAACTAGCGCTGCGCCGGGGGAACTAGCGCTGCGCCGGGGGAACTAGCGCTGCGCCGGGGGGAACTAGCGCTGCGCCGGGGGAACTAGCGCTGCGCCGGGGGAACTAGCGCTGCGCCGGGGGAACTAGCGCTGCGCCGGGGGAACTAGCGCTGCGCCGGGGGAACTAGCGCTGCGCCGGGGGAACTAGCGCTGCGCCGGGGGAACTAGCGCTGCGCCGGGGGAACTAGCGCTGCGCCGGGGGAACTAGCGCTGCGCCGGGGGAACTAGCGCTGCGCCGGGGGAACTAGCGCTGCGCCGGGGGAACTAGCGCTGCGCCGGGGGAACTAGCGCTGCGCCGGGGGAACTAGCGCTGCGCCGGGGAACTAGCGCTGCGCCGGGGAACTAGCGCTGCGCCGGGGGAACTAGCGCTGCGCCGGGGGGAACTAGCGCTGCGCCGGGGGAACTAGCGCTGCGCCGGGGGAACTAGCGCTGCGCCGGGGGAACTAGCGCTGCGCCGGGGGAACTAGCGCTGCGCCGGGGGGAACTAGCGCTGCGCCGGGGGGAACTAGCGCTGCGCCGGGGGAACTAGCGCTGCGCCGGGGGAACTAGCGCTGCGCCGGGGGAACTAGCGCTGCGCCGGGGGAACTAGCGCTGCGCCGGGGGAACTAGCGCTGCGCCGGGGGAACTAGCGCTGCGCCGGGGGAACTAGCGCTGCGCCGGGGAACTAGCGCTGCGCGGGGGAACTAGCGCTGCGCCGGGGGAACTAGCGCTGCGCCGGGGGAACTAGCGCTGCGCCGGGGGAACTAGCGCTGCGCCGGGGGAACTAGCGCTGCGCCGGGGGAACTAGCGCTGCGCCGGGGGAACTAGCGCTGCGCCGGGGGAACTAGCGCTGCGCCGGGGGGAACTAGCGCTGCGCCGGGGGAACTAGCGCTGCGCCGGGGGAACTAGCGCTGCGCCGGGGGAACTAGCGCTGCGCCGGGGGAACTAGCGCTGCGCCGGGGGAACTAGCGCTGCGCCGGGGGAACTAGCGCTGCGCCGGGGGGAACTAGCGCTGCGCCGGGGGAACTAGCGCTGCGCCGGGGGAACTAGCGCTGCGCCGGGGGAACTAGCGCTGCGCCGGGGGAACTAGCGCTGCGCCGGGGGAACTAGCGCTGCGCCGGGGAACTAGCGCTGCGCCGGGGGAACTAGCGCTGCGCCGGGGGGGGAACTAGCGCTGCGCCGGGGGAACTAGCGCTGCGCCGGGGGAACTAGCGCTGCGCCGGGGGAACTAGCGCTGCGCCGGGGAACTAGCGCTGCGCCGGGGGAACTAGCGCTGCGCCGGGGGAACTAGCGCTGCGCGGGAACTAGCGCTGCGCCGGGGGGAACTAGCGCTGCCCGGGGAACTAGCGCTGCGCCGGGGGAACTAGCGCTGCGCCGGGGGAACTAGCGCTGCGCCGGGGGAACTAGCGCTGCGCCGGGGAACTAGCGCTGCGCCGGGGGAACTAGCGCTGCGCCGGGGGAACTAGCGCTGCGCCGGGGGAACTAGCGCTGCGCCGGGGGAACTAGCGCTGCGCCGGGGAACTAGCGCTGCGCCGGGGACCGCGGCCGGGAACTAGCGCTGCGCCGGGGGAACTAGCGCTGCGCCGGGGGAACTAGCGCTGCGCCGGGGGAACTAGCGCTGCGCCGGGGGAACTAGCGCTGCGCCGGGGGAACTAGCGCTGCGCCGGGGGAACTAGCGCTGCGCCGGGGGAACTAGCGCTGCGCCGGGGGAACTAGCGCTGCGCCGGGGGAACTAGCGCTGCGCCGGGGGAACTAGCGCTGCGCGGGGGAACTAGCGCTGCGCCGGGGGAACTAGCGCTGCGCCGGGGGAACTAGCGCTGCGCCGGGGGAACTACGCGTGCGCCGGGGGAACTAGCGCTGCGCCGGGGGAACTAGCGCTGCCCGGGGGGAACTAGCGCTGCGCCGGGGGGAACTAGCGCTGCGCCGGGGGAACTAGCGCTGCGCCGGGGGAACTAGCGCTGCGCCGGGGGAACTAGCGCTGCGCCGGGGGAACTAGCGCTGCGCCGGGGGAACTAGCGCTGCGCCGGGGGAACTAGCGCTGCGCCGGGGAACTAGCGCTGCGCCGGGGGAACTAGCGCTGCGCCGGGGGAACTAGCGCTGCGCCGGGGGAACTAGCGCTGCGCCGGGGGAACTAGCGCTGCGCCGGGGAACTAGCGCTGCGCCGGGGAACTAGCGCTGCGCCGGGGGAACTAGCGCTGCGCGGGGAACTAGCGCTGCGCCGGGGGAACTAGCGCTGCGCCGGGGGAACTAGCGCTGCGCCGGGGGAACTAGCGCTGCGCCGGGGGAACTAGCGCTGCGCCGGGGGAACTAGCGCTGCGCCGGGGGAACTAGCGCTGCGCCGGGGGAACTAGCGCTGCGCCGGGGGAACTAGCGCTGCGCCGGGGGAACTAGCGCTGCGCCGGGGGAACTAGCGCTGCGCCGGGGGGAACTAGCGCTGCGCCGGGGGAACTAGCGCTGCGCCGGGGGGAACTAGCGCTGCGCCGGGGGAACTAGCGCTGCGCCGGGGGAACTAGCGCTGCGCCGGGGGAACTAGCGCTGCGCCGGGGGAACTAGCGCTGCGCCGGGGGAACTAGCGCTGCGCCGGGGGGAACTAGCGCTGCGCCGGGGGAACTAGCGCTGCGCCGGGGGAACTAGCGCTGCGCGGGGGAACTAGCGCTGCGCCGGGGGAACTAGCGCTGCGCCGGGGGGAACTAGCGCTGCGCCGGGGAACTAGCGCTGCGCCGGGGGAACTAGCGCTGCGCCGGGGAACTAGCGCTGCGCCGGGGGAAACTAGCGCTGCGCCGGGGGAACTAGCGCTGCGCCGGGGGAACTAGCGCTGCGCCGGGGGAACTAGCGCTGCGCCGGGGGAACTAGCGCTGCGCCGGGGGAACTAGCGCTGCGCCGGGGGAACTAGCGCTGCCGCGGGGGAACTAGCGCTGCGCCGGGGGAACTAGCGCTGCGCCGGGGGAACTAGCGCTGCGCCGGGGGAACTAGCGCTGCGCCGGGGGGAACTAGCGCTGCGCCGGGGGAACTAGCGCTGCGCCGGGGGAACTAGCCGCTGCGCCGGGGAACTAGCGCTGCGCCGGGGGAACTAGCGCTGCGCCGGGGGAACTAGCGCTGGCCCGGGGGAACTAGCGCTGCGCCGGGGGAACTAGCGCTGCGCCGGGGGAACTAGCGCTGCGCCGGGGGAACTAGCGCTGCGCCGGGGGAACTAGCGCTGCGCCGGGGGAACTAGCGCTGCGCCGGGGGAACTAGCGCTGCGCCGGGGGGGAACTAGCGCTGCGCCGGGGGAACTAGCGCTGCGCCGGGGGAACTAGCGCTGCGCCGGGGGAACTAGCGCTGCGCCGGGGGAACTAGCGCTGCGCCGGGGGAACTAGCGCTGCGCCGGGGGAACTAGCGCTGCGCCGGGGGAACTAGCGCTGCGCCGGGGGAACTAGCGCTGCGCCGGGGGAACTAGCGCTGCGCCCGGGGGAACTAGCGCTGCGCCGGGGGAACTAGCGCTGCGCCGGGGGAACTAGCGCTGCGCCGGGGGAACTAGCGCTGCGCCGGGGGAACTAGCGCTGCGCCGGGGGAACTAGCGCTGCGCCGGGGGAACTAGCGCTGCGCCGGGGGAACTAGCGCTGCGCCGGGGGAACTAGCGCTGCGCCGGGGAACTAGCGCTGGGGAGCCGGGGGCTAGCGCCGGTTACCTGCTGTCTGGTCGGCGGCTGCGGGGCGTCTGGTCGGCGGCTGCGATGCGTCCGGTTGCCATGGAGACACAGCTGGCGGCGTCTCGGGAGCGCGCACGTCGGGCTGCAGCGAGCGACTGTGAAAGAGCCGGCGGCCATCTTGAGGAAACTTTTATAACTTGCTGAAACGCTGGAACGGTAAGTACGAACCAGCTAGAAATGTCATTTACAGGGGGGCTTAGTAATGTGTGTTTAATGGGGGGGACTGGGCAAAAAAAAAATTAACTGCTTCCTCGAGACATCTCCTTTAAGTAATAAAAATCTAGTTTTCAAGTCCGCGTCATTGGGGGACACAGCAAGACCTTAGGGCGTCCCAGGGGTAGAAGAAAGAAAAGGTTGTGTGGTCGGCCTCTTCCCAGTGGGTGCGAGACAGTGACGCCACCAGCAAAATAGAGAGAAGACGCGAGAGTATACGCGGTGCAAAAATAGAAAGCCTATTCCTCCATAAGCCAAATGACAGCGTCACGTCTTCCCTCTAGTCTGTTCAAAGATTGGATCCTGGCATTCCGGTTCCTGGTGACTGTGCATCTTATTGGCGTATCTGAAGCTGTGAGAGCTTAGGCATGAAAATCGTGCGTCCCATCATGCTGTGCGGCCTCGACTACGGAGCTACCAAGATCTTTTAGAATGTGGCGGAGAGTAATATGAGGTGTATGGAGGAGTAATGCTTTCTGTTGCGCTCATGTCTACACACTTATGGTGGCTTGTCTGCTTTCATTACCCCCTTCCACAAGAGATGCAACTGTATGGCCTTTGCCTACTCTATTCTAACAGCAGCTTCTGCCTCATTACCCCTCCATAAGCAAGAAGGGTCCTTTTACACGGGACGGCTTCTCAGGCGCAGATGCCCAGTGATATGTAAAAGCACAGGAACCTAGGAACGAACATCGCTGGTGAATGGAGGCGGCGGGGGATCGTTACGGCCCACCCATTCACTGTAAACAGGCTGTTGTTCATAGACAAACAACTGCTTGGTTACATGGGAACGATATATATGTTGGTCAGTTTTCTGCATTCAGAAACCGAACGACAAACAAGAAGTTATTCAGTTGAGGCGTACATTTACACTGATCAATCAGATTGCGCTAGGTTGGGGGAATCTGAACGATTTATCCGCTCGTGTAAAAGGGCCCTAATGCAGGGCTGTAACACTATTACATCAAGCCTCATCATTGACCAGTCACACGGGGGGGGAATCATGACTTACAACAGTACTTGTTACGGTTTAAGACCCACAAATACAGCACTTCAGCCGCCATGTTGTCACCTTGTAATTAGTAGATTTATTATGGCTAAACTTTGCGTTGATGTAACGATGCGGTAAATAAAAGTATAAAACTGACATCACTATCCGCCCCAGGAGGAACGAGCAGACTACTGCTACTACCTGGCATCATTAGGCCGTGCCTACGAGTGCTGGGCAGCCTCATTGCCTTCTCCATAGGAGGAAGAATGGTTACTGCTCAGACTGGTGTACGTGTAGGCTGCCTCATTCCCCGCTCCGTGGGTGGTTGAAGTGTATTACCCCTAGACCCTGCATCTGATTATCTAGTGATTACAAGTTCTATCAGCCACATTAACTCCGTCATTCGACGAGGAACTATTTTACCACCGGTCTCTCTTCTAGACAT
This sequence comes from Eleutherodactylus coqui, assembly GCF_035609145.1. NCBI lineage: Eukaryota > Metazoa > Chordata > Amphibia > Anura > Eleutherodactylidae > Eleutherodactylus > Eleutherodactylus coqui. The sequence continues at coordinate 35,272,003 of NC_089844.1, forward strand.
GGTTATGTAGCGCTTGCCATCATCAGATGGTCATGTTTCACCCTCCTTGGAGGAGTAACTATTACTGTGAGGCACAATATCACTACCCACAGTGCCAGCCTCCACAGGACAAAATTGTGTTACGGTTACATTCTATCTAGTATGAACACACGGAGGCATCAGCAGAAGGGTAAACTGACCGATGAACCCGAGGAGAGTAACCGTATCTAACAGTGAAAAACAAAACTGCTGCCCCCCAGTTATGGACATCCCCACCTCAGGAAATACTTGTGTGGCTAATACAAGGGCGGTAAGGACTGACCAAGTTCCTCAATCTGGGAGCTCCAGGGGCCCAGGAAGATCTCGGATAACCAAGCAGGGGGGCCGTGACTGGCCATACAGTGCATTATAGTGGAGTCCTCCTTGAGATCTGCTCGTGCTTTTACATGGAGGAAGGGCAGATGGTAGAAGAACCAACATAGGACCAATGGTACCTGGACAAGAACAGGAAAACTGCTGGAGGTGATCCTGGGGCTGAAGGAGGCTGCAGTAGGGTGACCGGATGTGTACTTCTAGGAGCCTGTTCAAGAAGAGTTACTATGGGTAGGAGGAGGCAGGATCCCAGAATCGGTGGAGTTGGATTTGGTCGACAGCCAATAATGCTGTAGGATGAGGGAGAGGAAGTCCAACCCCCACCAGCACTCTACCAGGAAGTCCCGCCTCCTGATTGCAGCCTGTATAGGCCTAGAAGAGACAGCCAGAGAAAGTCCTGGATCGGCCAAAGGGGGCCCTGCCATTGCACCCATTGGAGCCGCATGGAAACGCCATTTATAACCGCCAACAGACTGGCATGAAAAGCAGAATACAAGCGAAGGCCAGGAACTGCTGGAGGTGGAAGGGGGCCAAGGAAGGCAACAACAGATGAGGGGAGGGAAGGAAAAGTTAATAAAGCAAAGAAGACCTGCAGAGCAAGAGGTGCCTCCTACAGACACCAAGCTAAATCCGAATTAGCTCAGTGCCTGCAGATGGGGTATATAGCTGGCGAGAGAGGCAAACACTTTTTGTGCTTTGTGTCCGCCTCCTAGTTGCAGTAGCTATACGCAATGTCTGGTTGTGTCCTCCAATGACACGAATGAGAAATAGGACATGCTGCGATTTTTCAGTCAAGAGAACAATCAATCACTCATGCATATTAACCCATTGAAAATGATGGGCTCTTTTCAAGTGCGAGTTCTGTCCATCTCATATTCAGACGCAACTTGCGAGTGAAAAGTGCTAGTGTAAATACAGCCTTAATTCCCAGTTTCACAGTGCTGCGGGGGTCAGTGGATACTAAAGAGGGGCTTTAGTATCCACAGCAGAAGATAAATAAGTGGAAAGGCCCAACTTACCAGCGGCGAGTGTGAAGCAGAACCAGTGTGGTAGTTCATCAAACACAAGCTTCTCAGTAGTCCTTGTCCTAATCAACAAATAAACCAACGTCAAATACTCCATAGTGTAAGGATAGGACGCCATGCTGAGGAAATGGGTCACCTCAACGGCCATCAATACTCTTTTGTACAGCGGCCGTTAAGGTGCCTTCTTCTACAGCACTGCAGGACAAGCCCTGCATCGGTGTCCCTTGGTGCCCTAAGGTGGGTACTTGGCTGTCCAATGACAACCTAGCTCCTGCTCTAATGGCTGGGATCGGAGGAATCCGCTTACCTTTCTCTCTGTTGGCGTAGTATTTCTGTTCCCATTGGTTAGTGAGAATATTGAAATAACGTTGCTGTTCGAAGAAGCGCAAATATCGTGAGGAGATGGCGGAAGGGAAGACACGTTCAAACTGCCCACAGCGCGAGAGTTCATCTTCAGTCTCCACTAGGACTCGCACGTCCTCTGGAGTGAGCTGCTCCAGTACTGTGGCATAGAGATCCTGACAGACAAAACTGAATTAAATCACTGAGCCGACAGGTCGCAGGTTATCGCATGATTTCTGCTGCACCAAAATTGTGATGATGATGTATAATAGTACAAATAGTGTGGCTGATAACTGTTACCAATAGCTCACATTACCTTATCTGGTATCTTCTGGCTGAGGTAATGTGCCCGCTTCATCTTTTCTTCATTCTGAATCTCTGTTGAACGCCCATGATCTTTCCCCAACACGCTAAGGGGAAAAAAAAAACAATAATTAAAGGCCATGTCCACAATCACAATACATATTATAGACAGTGAATGACCCCTTTATTAAAGCCCCGTCCCTTTTACAATTAGAGCTTCCCTGCATGCAAATTAAAGAAGCGAGCCTGGAGTGCAGCATAAAAAAAAAAAAAAAACACACAAAAAGGTTTTTCGTGGTACAGTTTCAATATAAATCCATAATAGAACGGTAAAAGCCAGCTGAGTGACTCCCAACAAGGCCGGGTCACCTGTGCTCTACTAGCTGGGGCCAGGATGTCACTGCCAACCGTGTGGGGTTTTCTCACGCAACGATGTGGAAAATACCGAGAACGGCGTAACTGAGGAAAACATCCAGCCAAAGTGGATTCTCTGGATACAGAATAATTATCAAAAAATAAATAAATAAAAATCACGGAAGGGGTTAGAGGAGGATGTCAAGAATTGTTCAGATTAACTGTACTGCACATTCCAGAACAATCGAATACAATGGTGTTGGTCCAACTAACTTGTCCAAAATGTACAACTCAACATTCCTCAGAACGGATGAGCTGCCCCTTCCTGTCAGGCTGTTGGATGTGGAGTAATTGAATTGGGGGGTTGGTGTTCTTAACATACTCTAGGTCAGTGATGACGAACCTTTTAGAGACTGAGTGCCGAAACTACAACCCAAAACCTACTTATTTATTGCAAAGTGCCAACCTGTCAGCGGGCGGGGCTTATCACGACGTATGATTTTACCTCCATCGTTATAAAAAAAAATAGACCGGGTGCAGATTTGGACTGCTTTTAGATGCGGAAATACTGCAGAATGTCCTCAGCAGAAATTTCTGTGGAAAATTATGCAGCATTTCTGCATCTTAAAAGCAGTCAAAATCTGCACCCTGTCTATTTTGAAGCGGCCCTGACCATTTCCGCCACATGTAAACATACCCCAGCGGTAATAGTGACACCCCCCAGCGTACCAGCGACACCGGCTCCCCAGCGGCTCCCCCGGGTACCAGCGACGCCCCCTCCCCAGCGGCTCCCCCGGGTACCAGCGACGCCCCCTCCCCAGCGGCTCCCCCGGGTACCAGCGACGCCCCCTCCCCAGCGGCTCCCCCGGGTACCAGTGACACCTCCCCCCAGTGCCCCCGCCCCCCCCCCCCCCCGGGTACCAGTGACACCCCCCCAAGCGGTCCCCCCGGGTACCAGTGACACCCCCCCAAGCGGCCCCACAGTTTGTGCTGCAGCCGCTCTGTGCCCTGCTCTTCAGCTGCTGCCACTCCCTCCAGCCTCCGCTGACAGTGGCTGTGCTCAAGCTGCCGACGCTCTGTCTCCTGCTGAGTGTCCCTCCTGCTGCCTCTGGATCTCCGCCTCCTGCTACCGCCAGCGCTTCCTCCAGTGTCCTTGCTGCGGCCGCTGATCTCTCTGCCTCGGTCCGCCGCTGCTCCTTCGCCGCCAACGCGTCCGCTGGTAAGGCCACACACACACACCCCAGTCGGCCCCTGCCGGTATTTACTAGTGGTGAGCGGCCGATGGTGGCCCGTGCCAGCAAGGAAGGCTCTGCGTGCTGCCTCTGGCACGCGTGGCATAGGTTCGCCACCACTGCTCTAGGTCCATACCTGTGGCTGGATGCCACGACAATGTGCTGTAGGTCCAGAGTGTCAGTAAATTGACCACGGTATATATCCCTCTATAAGTTTTTATACTTCCTTCTTACGATTGAGTATACAGCCCCACACAGACTTGTGTCTCTATGGATACAGACTACAAACAAATCCCGTGTAGTCAGATCCTGCAATCATATTCAGCTTTTATTTGTCCCCCTACTTCTTGCTCACATCTGAACTCCATATTAGCAAGAAGCAGGGATTGGATGGAAGGAAGAGTGACTGCAGCATCAGACTACACAGGCTTTTTGCTTCTAGTTTGTAACCATGAAAAAACCTCCATCTTCATAAAAACTGTACACTCAAACCAAAAATGTTAAAAAAAAAAAAAAAAAAAATCAATGCTATTTAGAAAGTAGCTTCATTTTATTTTAGATGCACCGGAGCGATAAGAATACAAAAAACCCCTAATATATATTTGTCGGATTCAACCGCCAAACCTCAGCAGCTCCTAGTTTTGTGATGCCGCCATGCCTGGCTACACAACGCCACTTCACATCATCACAGAGCACAGACTAGGGCAGGTGGTTTTATGCAAATATTTGCTCTTCCATTTTTGGTCAATTACACCCATTTACAAGACAATTTAACACATTCATGCCCACACAGGTTTATACAATACCTTTCCTCCATGGCATTATTTGGTCTCCCTCATGCACTCACCTGGAGTTTGAATTTGCATTGTTGCAGCTTGTGGCCTCTTTAATGGGGAGGAGGAAGCCAGCAAGATTCAGGAGGTCACGGATCATCTGACCTTTGATCTTTACATCCAGTGGAGAATTAGAATGCAGACTGTGTGAAAGAGGAAATCATGTGACAGAGAGGCATGAATGGATAGAAAAAGATATATTCACACGTGTCATTTTTGTAGCACATTGGCTACTGCAGGCATTTACGCCACTTGGCAACACAAGAGTGTAATGCAGAAAACTCCATTTTAAATACAGAAAAAAATAAATAAATAAACAACCTTCAGTTAACATGTGGATATATTTAAGAGATGTGAAGATTAGTAATGTGTGCATGTATGTATGTATGCATGCGGAAATAGAAGCCTAGAGGTGGTATTCCTTCAATAGTAAATCCTACACAACATTACTGACATTGCTGGCAAGTTCATGAGAGCGTATAGAGGACATCAGGGAGTCGCTCTGGGGGTAAAGGCTGGCAGATCTCATTAGCTCAGCAGTACAATATTTCCATGCGCTGACAGGAGGTCTGTCCAAACAAGACAACGTAATACAACTACCAAGAGACCAACACTGGAGTGCATAGGGTTAAAAAAAAGGGGTTCCTCCTCACACCACCAGCCTTTAAAGAGACATTAGACCTAGAGACTATCTGCTATTTATTCACTGCACTGCTACATGTAATCTATTGCTCCCAGTTATTAGCCATTTTAGTCTGGGGAGAGGCTGCCTGCAGTGTTCTTCATAGGGAGTCAAAAAACCTTCCAGTCCTATGAGGTCTACTTTATGGCACGTATCTCCAGTGCCATGGACATCCATGTCGGTGAAGATCTTTCCATCTCAGGAATCCCATTTCGAGGTGTTTGAAATCTCATAAAAATCTCACCCACAAGATATATTTTCAAAATGCTCCGTTCTCCAGATATTGCAGCCATTGATTCCTCTGCCCTCTTGTTGTGTATTACTGACTGCCTGGGAAACCAGCCACCTCCATCATGTAGCGGAGATGGCTGGCGTTGCACTTATTAGGGTTTCTTTCATCTAAATCAGGTGGTTGGGATCCCGAACACCTGTGCACTAGTTCTTGGCCCTGCTACCGCTGTGCTCGATTTATTTCCATAGAAGGGCTTCTGGGGAGTGTGAGCAATGAGGACTTTTTCACGTCACCCAAAAGCTTTTCTATGGAAAGGAATAGAGCACAGCGGTGGCCGGGCCGGACCTAGCGCATGCGCTCCTGAGATCCTCACTACCGGATTGAGATAAAAGAAGGATCAAGTAGTGCACAATTGCCATCTGCTTCTACTCCATAGCGGAAGTTGTCCAATTCCCTGACAAAGAACAGTAAACAACAAGAGAGGAATCAATATCTGGAGAACGGAGCGGTTTGGAAATGAACATCTTTTGGGCAAGTATAATGTTTTGCAGTTTCAGACACTCCGAAATAGGATTCCTGAGATGAAAATACCCCTTTAATACAGGGCACAATATTTACCTGGGAGAGATGTTCACTTCTAGAACCCACGGCTTCAGGTTCTCGTCCAACATGATATCAAACCCGAACAGTTCATGGCAGCTGTAGGGGTTTTGTACGTTCATCTTCATTAGGCTGTTCACATAAGGCTCAGAGCTAAGGGGAAAAAAAAAAAACGCATTTAACTTGTCAAAATGTTACAACATGCATCCTAATAATAATAATCATAATAATAATAATAATAATAATCTTTATTTGTATAGCGCCAACTTATTCCGCAGCGCTTTCAGGCATGGATAAATGCAAAACAATACAACAATTGCAACAATTACAATGTGAGATACATTGGGTTAGACACAAATGGGTTGAGGGTGGTACAGGAGGTGCAGGGGGTGGGGAACACAGGCAATAGGAAATTTTATGTACAGATCATTTATATGAAGGCAAACAGGGAGGAGCACCATAGGGAGGGGTGAGGGACTAGGTCAGGAGATTTGGTATGCTTCCCTGAAGAGGTTAGTTTTTAAGGCACGTCTGAAATTTCGTGCATCGGGAATTGTCCGGATGCCTTGGGGTAGAGCATTCCAGAGGATGGGTGCTGCTCTAGTGAAGTCCTGTAGGCGAGCATGAGAGGTTCGTATTCCAGGGGTGTTTAGTCTGAGGGTGTTAGCCGATCGGAGTGAGCGGGCTGGGTGGTGTACTGACAGTAGGTAGGCGATGTATGGTGGCGCAGCGCCATGCAGAGCATTTTGAGTGAGGTAGAGGAGTTTAAATTTAGTTCTGCAGTGGATGGGCAGCCAATGCAGCGGCTGGCATAATGCAGAGGCGTCTGAATAACGACTGGATAGAAAAATGAGTCTAGCTGCTGCATTTAGTATGGATTGGAGTGGAGCGAATCTAGTGCGGGGAAGGCCGATGAGTAGCGAGTTGCAGTAGTCAAGCCGGGAGTGGATGTGCGCAACCACGAGCGTCTTTAGCGTGTCCGTGGTTAGGAACGGACGTATTTTAGCAATATTTCTGAGGTGCATGTGGCATGTTTGGGCCAGAGATTGGATATGGGGGGCAAAAGAGGTCAGAGTCCAGTGTGACCCCAAGGCATCGGGCATGCCGTCGGGGGGTTATGATGGTGCCAGACACTGGAATGGAGATGTTGAGGGGAGGTCGGTTAGAAGGTGGAAAGACAAGGAGGTCAGTTTTAGAGAGGTTTAGTTTGAGAAAAAGGGAGGACATAGTGTTAGAGACAGCGGACAGACAGTCGGTGATATTTTGGAGGAATGGTCCAGAGATCTCACGAGAGGAGGTGTATAGTTGGGTGTCATCAGCGTAGAGATGGTATTGGAGGCCAAATCTGTGGATTGTTTGTCCAATTGGGGCAGTATAGATTGAGAAAAGAAGGGGACCAAGCACCGAGCCCTGGGGTACCCCGACAGCGAGAGGAAGTGGGGCAGAGATAGAACCAGCAAAGGAAACACTGAAAGAGCGGTCAGAGAGGTAGGAAGAGAACCAGGAGAGAGCAGTATCCTTTAGACCAATAGAGCGGAGCATAGTGAGAAGGAGATTATGGTCGACAGTGTCAAATGCAGCAGACAGGTCAAGGAGGATTAGTAGGGAGTAATCCCCTCTCGACTTTGCAGTCATCAGGTCATTTGTTACTTTTGTAAGGGCAGTTTCGGTCGAGTGTAGAGAGCGGAAACCAGCCTGGAGGGGGTCGAGGAGCGAGTTGTCAGAGAGAAAGCGAGTTAGGCGGGAGTAGACCAGGCGTTCCAGTAATTTGGAGATAAAGGGGAGGTTTGAGACAGGTCAGTAGTTGGCAGCATTAGTCGGGTCCAGGGTTGGTTTTTTTAGCAGAGGGGATATAATGGAGTGTTTGAATGAGGAGGGAAAAGTGCCAGAGGTTAGGGAGAGGTTGCAGATTGTGGTAAGGTGAGTAATGAGAGCTGGGGAAAGGGAGCGGAGGAGGTGAGAGGGTCGCTAGCGCAGGTGGTGGGGCGGGCAGCTGAAAGGAGCCTGGAGACTTCTTCCTCTGTCGTTGGTTCTAGCGTAGATAGTGAGTAGGTGCTGGGTGCAGTGCTGATGAAACTGGGATCAGGGCTAACCATGCAGCTTTCAGAGATTTCTTTTCGAATGTGGTCGATTTTTTCTTTGAAATAGGCAGCTAGTTCTCCAGCAGTCAGGTCTGTCGCAGGGGCCTGTTCCTTGGGGCTGAGGAGGGAGTGAAAGGTCTCAAAGAGTTGTTTGGGGTTGTGGGATAGTGAGGAGACAAGGGAGGTGAAATAAACTTGTTTGGCATGGTGAAGGGCTAGGTTATACGTTTTAAGCATGAATTTGAAGTGGAGGAAGTCTGCTGGCAGCTTTGACTTTCTCCACAGCCGCTCGGCGCACCTAGAGCACCGCCGGATGAAGCGCATTTGGGACATGAGCCAGGGTTGCCCTGGTCTGCGTTTGACGGCTCGCGTCACGGGCGGTGCCACTTCATCCAGGGCACGGCTGAGGGTGGTGTGGTAATATTCGGTTGCCAGGTTAGGGCAGGGCAGGCGAGAGATAGGCGATAGGGAGGACTGAATAGTTTCGGCAAACTGTTTAGTGCGGACAGACTGGAGGTTCCTAGAAGTGCGATAGATAGGAGGGTCAGGAGAGATGCTAGGGTGCCCGATTGAGAAAGAGAGAAGGTTGTGATCTGAGAGTGGAAGTGGGGAGTTAGTAAAGTGAGAGGCAGAGCAGAGACGGAGGAAAACTAAATCGAGAGTGTTACCATCTCTATGAGTGGGGGAGTCAGAGATTAGCGATAGGCCAAGGGAGGCGGTAAGTGTTAAAAGCCAGGAGGAAGATGAGGAGCTGGGGTCGTTAGTAGGAATGTTGAAATCACCAAGGATGAGGGTTGGTATTTCACAGGATAGGAAGTGGGGGAGCCAGGCAGCAAAGTGGTCTAGGAACAGGCGGGTAGGACCTGGGGGGCGGTAAATAACTGCGACACGCAGAGGCAGTGGGCGGAAGAGTCGCAGGGTGTGGACTTCGAAGGAGTGGAAGGTAAGTGAGGGAGCTGAGGGAATGACCTGGAAGGTACAGTTTGAGGAGAGGATGATGCCTACTCCTCCACTGCGTCTGTCATCCGATCTGGGGGTGTGGGAGAACTGCAGGCCATCATAGGACAATGCAGCGGGGGAGGTAGAATCAGACTGCTGTATCCAGGTTTCCGTGAGGGCGAGCAGGTTCAAGTGTTTACTGGTGAAGAGGTCATGGATAGTTGGGAGTTTGTTACACGCAGATTGGGAGTTCCATAGGGCGCATTTGAATGGGGCAGGGGGGGGGGGGGGGGCATTTTGGTAGAGAACAGTACGGGGTGGGCCTGGGTTGGGGGAGATGTCCCCTGCAGCTAGGAGTAGGCACTAGGTCACCATTATCGGTGATTTTCATAAAGAGAAATGCTGGAAGGGCACAGATATCAGCCAAGTGTTCTCCCATCTCAGGGCAAGTGTGAAGGGGAAGGTGGGGCAATGAGATTTTTGTACTTCCTGTAAGATCTTTCTCGTCTCATTCATTGGGGGAGACAGCTGAAGACAGTGGGTATAGCTGCCGCCACTATGAGGCGGGCACTAAGCAATAAAAGCTCCCACTAGCTACACCCCTCCTGCAGGTACCATGCTAATACAGTGTGCATGCAAGCAGTAGGAGCAGCAGAGTGGGATATGAAAAGGTACAACAGGTAGTGTAACATAAATTATTAATGAAGCCATAAAACAGTGGAAAACCATGTGGTACTCCGGGTCATCCCTGGGAAAAAGCTCTGGCGACTCAGGATTGTAGAGGAAGATGGTCTAAACCACTTCCTGGTTCTTCCACAAGAGGGGTCATGGGGCAAGAAGTCTTCTCCGTCAGACGTGGTAGGGAACGGGTGATGAGAAGACCTAACCAACATGTCACTGATCATCGTGGACACTTTAGTGAGGTCCAGGGCTGCACAAGACAAAGAGCATGCCTATTCCAATATAGCGTCTGATGGGGCTGGGGCTGTAGCTGGAAGGGGGCCCTTAGGCAGATCACTTGGAGCCTGTCTGGATGGGAGATAATCAGCGCAGAGCGGTTCAGACAGCCCGCATGAACATTTGGTATAACAGCGAGAGTATGCAAAATGTGTGACCTCCATGCACAATGTAGCGGTCATTGAGTGTTATGTAGACTGGAAAAGAGAATGCAAAAGCCGTTAAAACACTTCTGTCCTCTCCTTGGGGTCCTCAGCTGTCTGACAGCTAAGCATCCAACCTGGTAATGCTAGACTGCAGGAGCCTTAAACATGGCGCTGCATTTTTACACTGGCGCGGGTTTAAAGCCCAGGACCAAAGCCGTATATTTACATCGCTCAGTCATTATCGGGTTAACACACAAAAAAAAAAGTAAAAAAAAAAAATTCTCTCCCCTAACTTGCCTGTATGATCATGAGCATCCTCTAGGACATGGATGCAGGTTGGCAGTTTTATACCCTTGTAATAATGTGTCTCTAATATGCAAAATATGTTGCCCCAATTCTAACAAACAATTAAAGGAGTTATCCTATTTCTAGTTACCTAGGACCTATCCCCAGGATAGCAAATCAATAGCGGATTAACAGGATCCACACCAATCAGCTGATCAGACCTCAGTTTTCTCATGTATACAGCTGCTTTGTACGCTGCGCAGTGGCCTAGGCTGGTACCGCAGGGCGAGTCCCATTTAAGTGAACAGGACTCAGATAAGAATACGCCGTTGGGTAACTGTGCCACGTACAGAGCTGCTTACTTTCGGCAACAAAGCAGCTCTGTATGTTAGAATACAAGCAGCAGGAGCAACAGCACAATCTACTATTGGGGACATAATCTACAGATAGGTCATCAATCCTCGATGTGGGACAACACTTTTAACAGCCACTATTTTTTTTCTCTTTCTAGACTTGCTTCAGCTTCTTAGCAACCAAGATAAAAAATAAATCTAGTACACAAGCCTATATTACAAGAACTATTACAACTTACGCAATAATCGTCTTTATCACCATCTCTTTAATCTTCTCCCAGATTTTTTCAGTGCTGAACCCTTTCTGGTTGAGGTAGCTCCACAACGCCTTCAGTGCCCTGCAAGGAGAGCTCATCAGGGTCTCAAATCACATCATCCTTGATAGCTCTTTACGTACTTCATATAAGATCACTTACAAAGGTCTGTGACAGTAAGGGGAGGTCTGTGTGAATGCAAGAAAATGAAATATAAAGCTTCAGGCCTCCAAGTTTAAAGTGAAACGGTCACCACCGAACAGCTCCATAAACTAAGTTATGGTGCAGTTCAGGGAGGTGACAGGGAGCCGGGGGATGGATTTTTTAATACTCATCCACTGGGATCGGGAGGTCTATAGGAGACGGGCGCACAGTGCTCTTTCAGCTGTGCACACACTCTCCCATAGGCTTCCTGTTCCCAATGGACAGCACAGGAACAGTGGAGCAGACAAGTATAAAAAAAAACAAACCCAAAAAACAAAACACACATTCCATGGCTCCTTGTAACCACCTCAAACACCACTATGACTTAGGGCTCATTCCCATGAACCTATGTATTATGCATGTAATTCCGAGAGCTGAAACTCCATTGATTTGCATTGGGGTATTCAGACGTGCTTTTCATGCATGTGGGAAAAAAGCAGCATGTGTTTTCTGATCCGTATTACAGACTGATAGAACCCATTAAAGTCAATGGGATCGCGTAAATATGCACGCACAGAAAACACAGGAAATATGCACAGTTTTGGTCCGTGAAAACGCTGTGTATTTCATGGACCAAAACCGAATATGCCCATGCGAATGAACCCAAAGTGCTGTTCTGTGATGACCGTTTCCCTTTAATGCATGTGTGTGATAATATGAAGAGTCGGGACCATGAAGCAACATCCATGTGAATGACTCCTACGAGAGAGCCAGACACGTGCGGAGCTTCCTTGTCACTACCCAGTGATCAGCGCCGCCATGAAGCAGTCTGCATGTACCATTTATGCCCCTGACAGGCAGATTCATCCGCGTTCGCCTTGTAATCCGCGTTCTTTTTATTCACAGAGTAGTTTGTCAAGTGCATGAACTTGTTGCTAAGGCTTTTCATAGATGACGAATATCTGAAAAAAGAAGAAAAATGAAAAGTGAATCTGATTCTGAAATTCACAGGGATCCGCAGCACAGCTACACCGAGGTGAATGGGTGGCCGAGGTACCGCGGCGCAAGAAAAATGGAGAAGGAACATTGAGTTCCCTTCATTCTTAGGATCCTGGCAGTCCCAGATACTGGACCCCAACTGATAATAAAGTGATGGCAAATATTAAGATGCTTTGTCACAGAATGATATCGTTCGATTACAGCGAGAATCCGAATGATTATCGTTCACTCGCCGCATTACAATGACTGAAATCCACGGTAAAAATCCACACCATATCCACAATAATAGAGGATGCTGCAGATTATAAAATCCACAATGACTCCTCTGCAGCAGATTTTCTCCTCTTTAAGTGAATGGAGTTTGTTAAAATGCCATTCACTTACTGTAGGTCACTGCAGAATCTTGGCATGAACCCTGCAGCGTCCACCATGTGTGAACCCACCCTTAAGCAATGGGGACTCCTATTCTGTGCGAAGCTAAACTCTAGAGCAGGGGTCCCCCAACTCCAGTCCTCAGGCACCACCAACAAGACATGTTTTCAGGATATCACATAGTAAGAACCCCTGTGGCAATGTCTGAGGCCCCGACAATAATTACATCACCTGTGTAATATTGAGGAAATCCTGAAAACACAACCTGTTGGCGGTCCCTGAGGACTGGAGTTGGGGAACACTGACCTAGAGGGTACAAGATATAACTATGGCAGATAAAAAGCTCCCAATGATGAACATACTTGCAGCTGGCGAACCGCACCAAGCCATCCGTAAACAAGTACACTCGCAGGGGGTCATAGGACGTGACGTAAACATAGATCCGCAAGTCAAACTTGCTGCCACCGATGAGGTAAGGTTTGTGCAAGTACCTGATGGAAGAGACAACACAGATATTACAAGCTGTGCAACGGCTACATCCAAATTGCGCTTTAGACTCTGTTTGGGGTTCCATCCAAGTGCTCCACCTAGATGGCCGAAAACAGTATCCAGACGGAAGCCTGAACGAAACCGCAGGCTGCCATTCGTAAAACTGAGACCAACGCTAAAAGATTTGGTCTCTGTTTTAGCTAGTTTCTGTTAGATTCTGTATTTGGTCCAGACAGAACGAAGTAGTCCGACAGGACGCCGGTTTTGGTTCTGGCACAGAACCCCCAAATGGTGTTTAAAAGGCAATTTGAAGGTAGACTAAAGTGACCTTGTGGAAACAGAAAGTGACCAACTCCCTCAGGTTTCCATTCAGCGGTTTCTCAAATACACTCTGTTGACAACAGTATTGGGACACAGGTGATGAAATTCGATTTTACTCACATTTTCCAACACAGGGTTGGGCCGCTTTTGGCCTCAATGACTGCAGTAACCCTCTGCGGCCGCTTTCCACCGAAAGCCAATAAAGGCGTAGAGGACTTTGCCACCATTCATCATGGAGAGCTTCAGATGGTGATGCGGGGGATGATGGGTTTGTTGGGTGTGGACAGATAAGGAGTTCTAGTTCATCCCAAAGATGCTTGATGGTATTGAGATGCAAACTTTGGGCTGTCCAATGAAGTTTGCAGACCTTCTGCTCCTCAAACCAAGCCTCAACACTGCGTACCGTATGGTGCTCGGTCATGTTGGTGGAGCCTCGGAGCCGTACCAATGTATTGCCACAGGATAGGCAATCTTTGTACCGGTTTGTGTTGAGGACGGACTTCACTATAACCAATAGCCCTCGTCCTTTCCAGTAGAAACCTCCCACACCATAAAATAACCTTCTCCAAACCTCATTGTTGGGCTGATGCAGTTGTGTAGAATCCGCTCTCCATGCAACCCCCACACACAAGTGCAGCCATCCGATCGGAAGATGGTGTACGGCGATTCAGCTGTCCACATTTCAACTCATTTACATTCCAAGAACAACGCTCCAAGCCCCATCGCAGGCGCCGCTGTGCATTTACTGCTGTGATATTGGGCTTCTGTACAGCCACTCATCCCTTCGCGTGTCGCTCCCTATGGAGGGTTCTGCTGCTAATGGATGTCTCAATGGCCCGTGAGACCGCATTCACGAGTGTGTCGGTAGACGATGTGCGAGCTGTGAAGGCAGCACATACAAGACTTCGCTGTCCACATTCTGTCAGTTTACGGGGTCTCCCTTAAGGTGGCTGCACCACACACACACCAGATAGTTTCCATCTCTGAATAACATTGCCAACAGTGAACTTTGGGAGGTCCAAATGTTTCAACGATGTCCCGTACTGATGGGATGTCACCTGAGCAACCAGTCACCTGACCCCATTGGAAGTCTGTCAACTCTACACCTTGTGCTATTCTGATGGCTTCTGTACTGGGATATGCCTGGTGATGCTCACACATCCGATTTGCAGATCCCCTTCGCCTAACAGCACAGGATTAGTGGGGGTCCCAATACTTTTGTCAACATAGGTGTCCCAGAACCAGATAAACACTAAGTATGAACCACTACGGATACAGTCACAGCTCACACATGGATCACTAAGCTTTCATAGTCTTGGATAACTAGAGATTTGGGAACAAGGAACATAATTGTATTTAGGAAAGTTCACATTCTCCTTGCAGAAATTTCTGCAGCTGAACAGTCAGTTTCACCAATGCCAACCGGGCTTTCTGCAGCAGGTGCATGGATATCTGCAAGCCCCAATTAGATGAATAGGACAGATGCAGAAGTTTGTAGAACAAATCTCAGATGAGAGACAACATGAGGGAGCTGTAATGGCGGTCACATAAGTGGTATAGATCAAAACTGACCAAATCCTGGTACCATGGACAACAGGAACAGCAGCCAGTATATGCACGGCCCAACAAGGTGATCAATCAGTCTATGACCGTCACTGGCTGATTGTTTTCGCTCCATCAGGCTCAGATATGACTATTACCTCTGTACCAGCAGTGGTCTTTTCTTCGGAAGCTGGCTCCATTTATGTATAACCTGGATCCCCAATCCTCTGGCCGACGCTGGCTGAAACACATTAAAATACATTAACAATTAGGGTTTCACTCTGCAATCTTTTTCAAGTATTACTGAATTACTGAAGTGAAGACAAGCGGGGACTGGGAGCCGGAGGACCAGAAGATACGGGAATGAAGAGTATGGCTTTTCTTATGTTTGTATGGTATATTGGGCAGCTTTATAAAAAGAATATTGTCCCCGAATAACCCCATCAATAAATCAGATAATTGTCTGGAATGTTAAGGGGGTTATCGGGAGGAAGGGGTGGGGGTTTACGGGTCCAGTGGTGCCATCACCTACACTTCTGGCCTGATCCAGTCATTGGGTCATATGGTATAGATTCTTTTTCCTCCTTTCTCATTATCGGCGAGGTCATCTCAGGGGTTGATTGTTCAGCTCATTTCAGTTACTAAACCAGGGTCCTTCTCTGTCTCTGCATTGGCCATAACAAAGAAGGCAGATGGCCTAAGTTATTGCAATAAGCCAGTCAGCCAGCCCGCCCAATGTAATGTGGTCACCGACAACAGAGGAGGAAGAATCCTCACCACATGACCCAGTGTTGGAACCAGGCCGAATACGGAGGTGGTGAAAGCGCTGGATACACAGATTTCCATTAAAACACAAGATGAAAGCTGCATACAGTGCCATGTTGTCCAGAAAAGACACCAGAAGGTATAATAGAAGCCAACAGGACTCCATAAAAGTCAATGGAGACCATTCAGCACCATTTCATTCCATCATAGGTTGGATTCGCTTTGGCCAGGGATTCAGTTTTCCAGCTCATATGATGGAACAAGAAAATGGAATCCATAATGCTGATATGAATGAGCCCAAGTTTTTCCCTCCCCGGACAACCCCTTTACTTTGATGACAACTTTTATGCTTATGACCCCTTCAGGCTTCATGCACCCAGCAGAGCACAACACAGAACCACAAGGGCTCTGGCAGACGTAGGGCAGAATGGTCCGTAACATGGCGCCCCATGGCAGATGCGTTTTTTTTTTTTGCAAACAAAATCATCAAGAAAACCAAAAAGCTGCATGAAATAGGAGGCATAAAGAGGTAAATTAGGTCCCCGCAAAAGCCATACGTGCCTTATTAAGGCCCCATACAACTCTGAGGTTTCCCATTAGTGCTAGAATGCAGCATTCACCATCGATTAATTAAATTTATCCTATACCGGCTTAACGATCCACTTCTGCCGCGTTCCACCCTCCTCCCAGGCTTTTCTCAGGAGTTTGATGTCTTGTGGCAGCACAAAGGACTGCGGGAAGAAGTTGAATTCTCTCTTTCCAAAGCGAGCCTGCATTTTGGACAGGTTCCTCCACAGACGGTCTTTCCTTCCGATCTGGAAGGAGCCTGGGAAATGGTTCAGCTGACAGGACACAAAAGAACAAGGTCAGAAAGCGGCAACAGGAACTTAAAATCCTAAGTAACTCCTTACTTTGGGGAAGTTTACCTTTTGATATTCTCGGATAGCTTTAAAGCCGGTGGACTTCATGTGATGACCCCAGCAACCCAACCAGTCGTGATTCTCTGCAAGAAACATTATCTGTTATTCAGATCTGCTGCTGGGACTTACAATCCAATTTCATATCTAAGGGTGGCTTTACATGGGGCGACTATCAGGTGCTTAAGTGTCCGACAATCGTCCCAAGACATTGCTTTCACACAAGAGTGATAGCTGTTCAGTGAATGGAGGTGGAATGCAGTGGAGATCTCTTCTAGCCGCTCGCCAAACATGAACGACTGCCGGTTTACACGGAGCAAGAACTCAGTACGGAGAGCTGAAACAAAGCGATTAACGACTAAGGAGCGGTTTCTAACTCTAGTATACAGGACAACTATCGCTAAAAAATAGTGGCCGATAGTGGTCCTGTGTAAAGCCCTTACACATACTCATGTATACAAACAGGGAATTCTGAATTAAGTGAGGGCCCCGAATCCTTGTGATTAACCAAAGTAGGGAGCAGTTATAGAGTCTTACTCTTGAGAACTCAGGCTGTATGTAAGTTACATTATATGTCTACTAATTTCCACGATAGTAGTGTAATTCTTAATTTCCCCTGTAGTGGCGCTGCAGATATACACAACACCTGCTGCTAAATTCTCCCATAGATTGCAGGTTATCGGTAGGATCCCCCATCAGTGCCCTGTAATCTGCTTATTGTCTATGGTAGCAGACCCCAGCTGAGGTTCCTCACAGTGATCAATGGCTCCATACCAGCAAAGATCTCTGGCACCAGGACACTGTGCTGTCTGTCACATGCCGCCGGGCATCAGGACCTGTGAGCAAGGTCCTTAAACGAAAACAGGAGGGGCAAGTAAAAATAGGTTAGGGTTTTTTTTTGTCAGACCCCCAGGGCTGTTTAAAGGGGTGTCCAGTCGTTGGACAATTATTAAATAGAACCTTCAAATGTGTTAAAACAACAAAAAGGGGAATTTTTTCTTACCGATAATTCCCTTTCTGGAAGACATCATGACAGCATACGCTGGAGGTTGCTCACCTGCTGACCTGAAGGGACAGGAAGAGGCAGAATATAAAAAGCACCTCCCCTCCACCAACACCAGTGCGTTCCAAATGACCACAGTGACCAGTTACTTAACCAGAAGGTGTGTTTTTATTGACATCACACACCTCAGAAAACAAAGTTAAAGCATACACATTACCTCATGTGTTGGACAAACTAGGGTAACCATGTTGGTAAGGGGGGGAAAAAAGCCCGTATGCTGTCATGATGTCTTCCAGAAAGGGAATTATCGGTAAGAAAAAATTCCCCTTTTCCCCATGACATCATGACAGCATACGCTGGAGGAATACCAAATAAGTGGCATGGGCTTTTTAGGGAGGGATTACGGCTTGGAGCACCTTCCTACCGAAGGATGCGTCCTGACTATATTTAAAGTCCAGCCTATAATGTTTGATGAAAGTATGGCCTGAAGTCCATGTGGCTGCGTTACAGATTTGCTCAATCGATGCGTGCGCTCTCTCCGCCCAAGAGGATGCCACCGCTCTCGTTGAGTGGGCCTTCAATCCTTCTGGAGGGGGGATGCCCTTGGCCTTGTAAGCCTCCTGGATGGCTCTCCTGAGCCACCTGGCGATCGCATCTTTAGAAGCGGCCTTTCCTTTGGCCTGCCCCTGAAATTGAACGAAAAGTTTGTCAGACTTCCTAAAACTTTCTGTTGCCTCGAGGTACGCTAGTACCGCTCTTTTGACGTCTATATTATGGAGCTTTTGTTCTTTTGCATTTTTGAAATTTTGGCAAAAGGCTGGAATAACTATTGGTTGGCCCCTGTGGAAATCTGACAATACTTTAGGCTGGAAGGATGGGTCTAAAGAAAAAACTATTTTGTCCGGGTGGATAGTCATATATGGGGCCCTTCGTGAGAGGGCCTGGATTTCCCCCACGCGTCTGGCTGACGTAACTGCCACAAGCAGGGCTACCTTGTATGTCAGCCAGGCGATGGATAGATCCGTAATCGGTTCAAATGGGGGGTCGCATAAGGCCTGAAGGACTATGGTTAGATCCCAGGGTGGTGCCGTGGGCCGTGTGAATGGATGTAATCTGCTCGCCCCTCTAAGAAATCTCCTAATCCACCTGTGCTCCGCCAGCGCGAGATCGAAGAATGCCCCCAAGGCCGCAATTTGGACTTTGAGTGTATTCGGACTCAAACCTTTATCCAGGCCCGCCTGGAGAAAATCTAAGATTTTCCGGACGTCTGGCTGATCCAGCTGCTGGATGTCCTGGCCTAACCACTCCGAAAATTTTTTCCAGACTTTGGAGTAGATTTTGTGTGTCGAGGGTTTAAGGCTCTCGCTAATGGTGGAAATAACCTTAGGGGAAAGACCCTTTCCTAGGAACTTTACCCGCTCAAGCTCCAGGCCGTAAGCCTGAACTTGTGAACTTCCGGGTAAAGAAGAGGGCCCTGCGACAGTAGGTCCGGTCTTGTTGGAAGGTGGAAGGGCTCTCCCACTGACAGGGATCTCAGGAGGGGGAACCACGGTCTTTTGGGCCAATATGGTGCTACAAAAATTACTGTTAGGGTTGACTGCAGTAATTTCCTTAGCAGAAGCGGGATTAGTGGTAGAGGGGGAAAGGCATACGCTAGGTCCCAATCCCAGGGGTGAGAGAGAGCGTCCGTGCCCAGGGCCTGTTTCTCTGCGCCTCTGGAAAAGAAAAGCCGGCATTTGGTGTTTGCGCTTGACGCAAAGAGGTCTACTTCTGGTACCCCCCACTTCTCCACAAGAAGGCTGAACACCTCTGGATGGAGTTCCCACTCTCCTGGGTCCACTTTCCTTCTGCTTAAAAAGTCCGCGGCTGAGTTCTCGGCTCCTCTTATATGAAAGGCCGATAGGGACTTTGTTGTGCCTTCCGCCCATTGAAGGATCCGCCCCGCCAGTCGTTGTAGTGGAGGATTCCTGGTGGTACCCTGGTGGCGAATGAGTGATACTGTTGTCATATTGTCTGAGAAGATCCTCACATGTTTCGCCACTAATCGTGTTTGCAGGCTACGCAGGGATTTCCATACAGCTTTAAGCTCCCTAAAGTTCGATGAGCTAGCTTTCTCGTGAACGTCCCAGGCCCCCTGTACATAACCGCCTTCAAAGTGGGCCCCCCACCCTTTGGCGCTGGCATCGGTCGTGATTATTACGGCCGGGTCCAAATTCCAATCGGATGCCTGAGACAGGTTGTCCGACGACACCCACCAACGGAGAGAAGCTCTGGCTTCCGCAGAAATAGGGATTGTCTGATCAAGCGAAGCCTGCAACTTGTCCCAATTCTGGAGAATTAGTGACTGGAGTCCGCGACTGTGGAATTGGGCCCAGGGGACCACGCCGATGCACGAAGTCATTAGTCCCAGGATCCGCATTGCGTCTCTTATCGTTACCCTATGTTTTTTATATAGGTTGGAACATTCCTCTATGATAAGATGTTTTCTTAGGGGAGGAAGGGACGAATTTTGTAGACTGGAATCCAGAATGACACCCAGGAATTTCTTCC
The DNA here is from genome assembly GCF_035609145.1 of Eleutherodactylus coqui. Classification (NCBI taxonomy): domain Eukaryota; kingdom Metazoa; phylum Chordata; class Amphibia; order Anura; family Eleutherodactylidae; genus Eleutherodactylus; species Eleutherodactylus coqui. The sequence goes on from NC_089844.1 coordinate 35,292,074, forward strand.
TGGTTTCTGGCTCCATGTTGGATTTTGACTCGTTAACAATCCAGCCAAGCTCCTTAAATAACTGCAATGTGGACTCCAAGTGTGATCTCAGAGTAGATGGGGAATCTGCCACCAACAGGAAGTCGTCTAAGTAGGGGATGATCATGACACCCTGGTTTCGTAAGAAGGCCACCATTTCCATCACGACCTTGGAAAAAATTCGCGGAGCCGAGGAGATTCCAAATGGTAGGCAGACGAACTGGAAGTGGCGGATTTCCCCCTCCACCCTCAGCGCAAATCTCAGAAATTTTTGTGAGTTGGCGTAAATAGGGATATGAAAATAGGCATCCTTAAGATCTATTGTAGCCATTACGTTATCCCTGGCAATTAAAGGAGTTGCAGTTCTAATGGTTTCCATTTTGAATCTCCTATATTCAATGAATTTATTCAGTTGTTTTAAATTGATAATGGTGCGGTGGGAGCCGTCTGGTTTGGGAACCAGAAAGAGGGGGGAATAGAAGCCTTTTCCCTGTTCCTTCTTAGGGACTGGGATAATCGCGCCGAGACCCTGCAGGTTCCGTACGCCCTCCAACAGAGCCTGTTCTAGGCCTGGAGACTGGGTTGGGGTTATCATAAACCTGTCCGGGGGGCGGGATAGTAGCTCGATCCTGTACCCCTCCGCCACTAGGTGCAGTACCCACTCATTAGTTGTAATACTACGCCAGCTATTGGAATAGCGAGCCAGTCTACCCCCTACCGGGCCCGAAAGTATGGGCTGAGGGACAAAAGTTAAAGTCTTACCCCTTCCGCCCTTTGGATAAGACCATCTTCCGGTCTTTCCCTTCCCGGCGTACGTAGACGAGGGATGAGGGGTGAAGGGTCTCTTGGGTGGTCTGGTGGCAGGCAGTCCGTGACTCTTGTCAGCTGCTTTCTCCAGCAGACGATCCAGGTCTGGTCCGAATATACGCCCGCCCCGGAACGGTAGGGTACATAGCCTATTTTTGGACGCTGCGTCCCCTGACCACTCTTTCACCCACACTGCCCTTCTGGCGGTGTTCGATAGGGCTGCCATGCGGGCTCCGAGGCGGACTGTTTCCATCGAAGCATCTGCCAGGAACCCTGTTGCCATTCGCAGCAGAGGGATGCCGCTTGCGAACTCCTCCCTAGGGGCTTTTTGGTCGACTAGGGCTGCGAATTGGTCCAACCAGATTGCCATGGAACGAGCCACGGAAGTGGCCGCGATGTTAGCTTTCATGATGAGACCGGAGGTGGACCAGGCTTTACGCATGGATGTGTCCACCTTATGGTCCAACGGGTCCTTTAAGTGGGACGTATCCTCAAAGGGCAACCCGGACTTTCTGGATACCATGGCAATTGCAGTATCGACTTTAGGTATCTCGTCCAAAAAGGACACTTCATCTCCCGGAAATAACAGGCGTTCTTTAAATTCCCGGGGGATTAGCGGAGCCTGATCCACGCTCTCCCACTCATTTAGGATCAGCTGCTTGAGTGTGGCGTTTACGGGGAATGAAGATTTTTGTTGCGGGAGTAACCCCGCGAACATATCCTCCTGGACTGTGCGGGGTTGCTGCACATCTTCCTCCACCTGCATGGTCCTGCGTACTGCTTTCAGCAGTTGATCCATGTCCGCGGTAGAGAAAAGATATTTCTTGTCCTCCTGCGTCACTTCCCCGTCAAAATCCACATTTTCCGCTATGTCGGAGTCAGACTCAGACACCGCCGGAACCGACCTGCGTGTAACCCCGGAAGGCCCAGGTTGGAGGTCCGAGAGGGAGGACTGCACTTCTTCTCGGACGACTGACCGAATTTCGGCCATAAGGGAAGTTTTTTCCTCCTGCATAATTTTCGCGGAGCAGGTAGCGCATAGCGTTTTGGTGCAGGAGTCGTCGAGTTTGGTTAGACATACTGGACATTTTTTACTCCTGCGTCTAGCCTCCCTTGGTTTTTGAGTATCCCTGTCCTGTAAGACAAGGGAAACTCTGTTAGTCGGGAAGTGTATGTAGTGCAGGTGTAGGTTGGTCCACTGGACCACTTACAGTTAGGAGGGTCTCTGGGTCCTCTCTGGTCGACATCTTGCGCCTTGCAGGAACGCTTCCTGTGCTTAGGATCGTTCCTTAGCGTGGAGAAACACCACCAGCTGATGCAGGGGCAGCGGATTTTTGAATTTGGCGCCGGCCGCGCCAGGCCACGCCCCCTTTGCGGAGCGTCCGACGTCACCGCGCTGTATCCGAAGCCACGCCCCCTGGAGCGCTCCTGTCGGCCCTGGACCCGGAGATGGCGGCCGCCGCCGCAATGACGGCCGCAGTGGTGCCGGCAGCCCGTACTTGGACCCCGGCCCACCGGAGATGGCGGCCGCCGCCCGAAATGACGGCCGCAGTGGTGCCGGCAACCCGTACTTGGGCCCCGGCCCACGCAGTCCCCGGAAAGCTCCCAGATGGGGTCCTTCCCACTGGGTTTGCCGGGGCTGCCCGAAAGATCCACGCCGCCGCTTCGCCGGTAAGTCCTCCTCCGGCATGGGACAGCGTTGCTGGAGTTCTGCCGCTGCTGTCCTGAAGGGACAGGAAAAACACTGGTGTTGGTGGAGGGGAGGTGCTTTTTATATTCTGCCTCTTCCTGTCCCTTCAGGTCAGCAGGTGAGCAACCTCCAGCGTATGCTGTCATGATGTCATGGGGAAAGCAGGGGTACTTACCTGCCATCTGCTCCAGTGACCCACGCTGCAGCCCCGCCAGTCCTTCTGGTCTTTGTTGCGAAATGGGTACACCAGATTATGTCAGCCAATCAGAAGCTGCAACAGTCATGTGCCGTTCTCTTAGCATCACTGCTCAGATACTGGGAGTCCTAATGCCAGGAGAATGGCAGCTACAGCCTCTGATTGGCTGCATTGGTCAGGAGGCACCCATTCCCAAACAAGAACCGTGGGGCTGCAGTCTTGAAAAAAAAAAAAAAAAAAAAAGAAAAAATGGTAGGGGGTTTCCTTAGACAAGAATTTTTCCAGGGGTTTCCCCAATACTATAAAAGTTTGGAAACTCTGGTCCAAGGACATGTTAATAAGAAAAGACAGTCTAAAGCAGACATCTCCTGCAAGCCTATTGGAAAATCTTATGCAACCTTTTTTAACCCTATGGGGGAATAACGGCAATGGTGGTGGTTACAGAAATTAAATCTCCGACTTTAAGTCTTAATATAAATATTTCTTCAGAGCAATCCACAATCTCTGTAAATCAGGGCGGTTACTCACTTTTGGTAATCCGGAAGTGCGATCTGGCAACTGTCTGTTTAACTATATTTGGGGTCACTGTGCTTATCTTCCATTTCATCAGTTTTCTTTGTGCCCAAGGCAGCAGCTCCACTGTTAATACACAGCAAGGAGACATAATGAAGACATGTAGTATAAGCATCTACATAACATCCCTCAGTCATTTCTACACATCTCTTGCTCCAATACACATCCATCCATCTTCACCTCGCATGCACACTTATTCTACAGGTTAGCGAAAATCAGGCTGCAGACGGGTGCAGGACTAGACCGCATGCAGGGGGTGTTTGCAGTCTCCGATCACGGAGGAGTATACACTGAATGGCCACTTTAGAGACACCCATCCAGTAGGTGATGAACTTCCACTGGCCTGCAGAACCGCAGCAATTCGTCTGGTCATAAATGCTGAACTTGTTCCCAAAGGCCAATAGTCCTGCAGGACGGGAAGCTTCTTCTAGTTGCTGCACATTGGGTGGAGGTGCTGACATGTGCTGAGCAGCGGACAGGTTTATGCCATTTGCACCAAATTCAGCACGTGCAACAGAAATCTGGACTTATCTGACCAGGCGATGGTTTCTCACTGTGATACAATTTTGACGCTATTTTGCCCCGTTTGTTAGACACAATGTGCCGAAAGTGGTGGTTGTAATAATAATGATTATTTATATAACGCCAACGTATTCCTTAGCGCTTTACAAACTAGGAAAAAAACATACAAAAAAAAAATAGGTCATACCGTCCAGTAATAAACCGATGCGCATCTTGAATCATAGGGGTGAGGGCCCGGCTCACAAGAGCCTGCAGACTACAAGACCGCTCTCACCCTTTTTTGTTTTTTAACCACAGTGTTTAGTCTGGAGTTTGAAACGCCCGCTAAAAACACTGTAAACGCCTCCATTGTTTTCGATGGGGCTTCTCAGACGAGCTTTAAGAACGCTATCTGCTCTATTTTAAGGCATTTCCGTGATTTGTAACATACCACATTACCCACTGTAATGACAGGGTGCCTAACAAACACCGTTCAAAAACACAGCTTTTTTTTTTTTATTAACGCCTGTGAGTAGCCTTTCGGAGTTTACACACAGGATATTATACATATAGCTATGTATAAGCAGATAAGAGGTGCGATGGGCTGTGTAGGGGATGCAGAGGGAAGAAGGGGGTCAGGTCTCCAAGGGGGAGTGTAGAGGCAGGGTAGATGGAGAAAAGTTTAGACTAAGTAATAAAGTAGGCCTCCCTAAAAAGATGCGTTTTTAGGGCACGCTTAAAGCTGTGGGAGTTGGAAATTAACCCAATTGTCCGGGGTGGTGCATTCCAGAAGACTGGTGCAGCTCAGGAAAATCTTGGGGATGGTAGTGGGAGGTTCGAATTAGAAAGGAATTTTGTCTAAGGTCCTTAGCAGAGTGGAGAGCACAGGTAGGGATGGTAGACCGAGATGAGGGCGGAGATGGAGGGCGGTGCAGCTCTGTGGAGAGCCTCATGGATGAGAGTGAGGAGTTTAAATTGCATTCTATATTTGACAAGCAACCGATGCAGAGCCACTGGCACAGGGCGGGGGAACCGATGCAGAGCCACTGGCACAGGGCGGGGGAACCGATGCAGAGCCACTGGCACAGGGCGGGGGAACCGATGCAGAGCCACTGGCACAGGGCGGGGGAACCGATGCAGAGCCACTGGCACAGGGCGGGGGAACCGATGCAGAGCCACTGGCACAGGGCGGGGGAACCGATGCAGAGCCACTGGCACAGGGCGGGGGGGCGGGGACCGATGCAGAGCCACTGGCACAGGGCGGGAGGGGAGGTGGGAACCGATGCAGAGCCATTGGCACAGGGCGGGAGGGGGGGGGGGGGGGGGGGGACACACACACCGATGCAGAGCCACTGGCACGGGGCGGGGCGGGAGGGGGGGGGGGGGGACGGACACACCGATGCAGAGCCACTGGCACAGGGCGGGGACCGATGCAGAGCCATTGGCACAGGGCGGGAGGGGAGGGGGGACCGACCGATGCAGAGCCACTGGCACACGGGGGGGACCGATGCAGAGCCACTGGCACAGGGCGGGGACCGATGCAGAGCCATTGGCACAGGGCGGGAGAAACCGACCGATGCAGAGCCACTGGCACAGGGCGGGGGGGAACTGATGCAGAGCCACTTGACAAAAAGAGGAGCATGGGTGCTGAATTCAGGATTGATTGGAGAGGGGAGAGCTTGAAGAGGGAGAAGATCAATCAGTAGCAAGTTACCGTACTCAAGCAGAGAATGGATAAGGGTGATAGTAAGAGTTTTTGCTGTTTCCACAGCGAGGGAAGGGCAGATTCAGGAGACGTTTCTGAGGTGCAGGTGACACAAGCGAGCGACTGACTGAATACGGGAAGTGAAGGAAAAGGTCAGAATTAAATGTGACCCCAAGACAGGAGGCGTTCTGCTGAGCAGTTCTGGTGGTAACACAGACTCAGATTGAGATATCAGGTTTGGGTCGGTCAGAAGATGGCGGGAATGCAAGAAGTTCAGTTTTTGATCGATTATGTTTTATATACAGATGTGACCGTGTTAGGAACAGCGGACAATCACCAGCATTCTGTAGAAGCAGAGATGTAATGTCACTAAAAGAAGTATATAATTGGGTAAAGTCAGTGCAACAATGGTATTGAAACCCAAATCTACTGATAGTTTGTCCAATAGGGAGAAGAGGACCAAGGACCGAATCCTGAGGAACCCCAACAGCAAATGGAAGACGAAAAGAAGTAGAGCCGGCAAATGCTACATTGAAAGATCAGAAAAGGTAGAAGGAAACCATAAAGAGCGGAGTATCCTTAAGGATCAGTAGAAAGCGGTCACAATACGATTTAGTCATCAGAAGATCGTCTGACACGTTAGTAGAAGCGGTCGTCTACAGCTATGGCCACCCATGCTACAGAATTAGTTGTATTCGGACACATTAGTTGGAGCACCAGAATTGTATTTGGCTGCAGTTTCCTTGACTGTGCAGTGCCTGTTAGTTAAAATGATTCCAAACATCCTCCTCTGACCCCTTTCAGTATTGAGTGGTTTCCATCTGTGGGATCTCCTTTTGCTGCAAGTTATTTCTTGATCACGCCATTCTCAGCACACGCTCAAGCCTGTTACATGAGGAAAACCCCATGCAGTTGGCAGTGACATCCTGGCCCGGCTAGTCCAGCACCAATGACCAGGCCTCATTGGAGGTCGCTCAGATCGCTGGATTTTCCCATCTAATGTGGATTCACACTGAAACTGACCAACGGAAAACCTGTCACAGTTTTATGCTGCACTCCGGGGTCACGGGTCTAGTTTCTATACAGGGAACCTCTAATCGTGAAAGGGCCGGGGGCTCTAATAAAGTGGTCACTCAGTGTAGGTGCAAACAGTCGTATACTCATATAAATGGTTGATTTTAAATAGGACTAATTGCAAAGTAAAGGCCATTTTACATTCCTTGATGGATGCCCAATGAGCGGCACCAATTACTGAAATCAGCAGTTGTCTACTTGCCTTGACACAGACTCTGATCATTTGCCTCCTACATAGTTTAATAGTCAGCAAAGCATTCCATTTACATATCAGATGCATTCACGACAATTCATGTATAGGGTTATGCCGGATGTCCATACAGGCTTCAGGCTTTACGGAATAAGTAATCATATAAGCCTGTATTCTCACCTTTTTCATCCTGAGTGGCAAAATAAATAGTTGGGGGTGTGGTGGGGAACAGGCTTGGAGTGAGGGCGGGTCTGACAATTACATCCACATCCGAGGTCACAGAGTCCATATCGGGAGCACATTGACTAGAAAAGAACATCTGCACTTCAATTGTTGCAAGATCCATTTTTACACTGGCAATTCAAGGCCTGTGATATCACGGGTTGGATAATACAAAGCAATGGTGGGATTGTCCCACGCCAACAGTATCAAAGGTAATGAGCAATGGGAAAACAGCGTTGTATAGTCAAGAGGGTCCCCCGGGTGGGATTCAGAGTTTGTATAGAACGGGATCAAGATCCAATCCTCCTCCATACAATGCAGGTGCCGGCTGTCTGACACCCCAACCCAACAGCCACCATCAGCATTAACGCTTTAAATGCCTACTGTCAGTTTAGATAGCAGCATTTAAATACCCCGGTCGGTATTCCAGGGTCCTGAAAGGGCCCACAGAAATGAGACTGTGAGGTGCCATTTGATTGCCATGGCAGCCTTTGGTGTTCTGAAGGCCTCTAGGGCTGCCATGGCTGATTGCCTATCAAACCATGCCTGTAGCATGGCTTGATAGAGTGTCTGTCAGAACACAGTATAATGCAATACTATGTTATTGCATTATACTCTGTAAGCAAACAAACGACTGCAAGTTAAAGAGTACTATGGGGATTTGAAAAGCAGGATGTCACACTAAAATTAGTTTTCAAACAACTTTGTTGGCGGAAAAATAAAAATGTTTCATTCTCCGCAGACGCCCCTCTGCTTGCCTCTTTCTGTATGCGCATCTTCCATTAATCTCCACGGTAGTTACACGTACAGAAAGAGTCAAGTAGTTTATGGGGTTCAAAGCTGATGACAGTGTCCCTTTAAGTGAGAAGGCCAAGCAATAGAAGATACAATCCAAATAAATTCGCACACATACCTGGAAATATCTGCTATGGATGTGGTGGACGACGCTTGGACAACGGCAGGATCTGAAGAAGACGACAAATATAGAATAGTTAAGAATGTACATTATATCCAGGATCATCAGAAAGTACGTTTATGGGACTGAAAGAGCAATGAATGTGTAACTACAAACCTTCCTCATCCTCCTCTTCCTCTTGGCTGTCATCTAAGCCTTCGGGAAGCTCCTCCTCAGTGCTGTCCAGATCAGAGTTTGGCACAGTAATGCTAAGTTGGAGAAAAGATTAAAGTATGGCAAGATTGACCAAAACCAACTACAAAGCATTCAATTCCAGGGTTGTAGCCTTTTTAAGAATGGGCTTTACCACAACAGGCACTTTCAGCTATGGCCCCAGCAATGAACAAATATCTATAGGTTACCCAATGTTGCCAATTGAGACAGCAGCCAAAATAAGTACTAGAAGACACCGACATGCCGAAAATCATGGGATAGGAATGAATATTGTGTAGGACACCCTCTAGCCCAGCAAAGTTCAGCAACTCAACGGGTCATCAATTTCACAAGTGGATGGAAGACGTCTGGAAGGATGTTGAGCTGTCTGGAAAGTCCCGTCCCCCCCCACCTCCAACCTTGTGTTATTTGCAGCTGCAGGATCTTGGGTGCGACTGGACCTCCCCACCATACCCCATTAATGCACTATTGGGCTCATGTAGACCCAACATTCAGACAACATCATTTGTAGGAACTCTAAAGAATGCTCCTTGAACCCATTCTGGATAACTTTGGCCTGATGGTACAGGGCATTATCCTGCTGGAATATCCCATCATTGTGGGGTACATAGAGTCCATGAAGGGCTGCAAATGGTCACCAAACAGTGAAATGTAGTGGGCGCTCGTCAATGATGTGTTTAGGCGGACCAGTGGACCCAACCCATGCTGTGAGAACACCGCACACCAGTATGGAACCACCACCAGTTTTCAAAGCAGCTTGTTGACAACAGGGGTCCATGGCTTCATGGGGTTTGCACTACACAAGAACCCTACCATCAGCCCAAAACAATTGGTATCAGGATTCATCAGACCACACCACATATTGCTAGGCCTCTCAGGTCCAGTTAGCAACCCCAAGAACCCAGGTGAGGCGCTGTCTGGTGTAACCAGAGGCGTTCTGGTGGGTCTTCTACTCCCATGTCTCATGGAAGATATAGAAAGCTGCGCTGACCTGCAGGACATACATGTATGGGGTCTCCTGCATTGAATGTGGATGTGATGCCGGCTGGAGTCGCTTGTCATTATCATTAAGCACCCATGGTTGGCCACTGCACCGCCCACTGTGGGTAGTAATGCCCTCTGACATTTTCTCAATACACAATGACATGTGGCTCAAGGAATATCAATTGCCCACCCAAAATCGTAAATGGAACATCCCATTTGTTTTGACACCCATTATCATTCCACATTCAAACTCCAATTGTGATGCCTCGCCATGAGCATGCTGGCCAGTGTTCAACCTCATTCACTGGATAACTTATACAGGTATAGGCATCCCTGAGCCATCTCTTGAGGTAATGCTATTTCATCATCGATTAACATACTCCTATCCCATGACTTTTGGCATGTAGCTGTATTATAGGTAAAATCTAATGTGGCGTGAGAGAGAAAGCGCGATTGTGGAAACTACTGATGAGAAGCACTATTCATGGCACTTTAAATAAATTATACTGCATATGCAAATATGAGGACCCCCTGTCATTGCAGATCTTGGCATGTCATCTATCACTTTATGCCAACTGAACCCACTATAAACTATTTGCATAGTTACAGAATCTTTGACCCTCTGAAGGAACTCAACTTACTCAAGGTCATTTGCTACAGCTTCACAGGATTTATTAAGATGTATGGTGGAGATCTGAGAAGCCACCACAGTTATGTTCCGTCGATGAGTGGTCTCGCCATTCACCGGGAGTAAGGGTTCACTTTTCAAGGCTGGAAGAGAAGCAGAGTTATCAAGGAGGCACAAGTTGTCTCCTATGGCAAGAAGGCTGGCACTGTTTTGCTGGGTGCAGATGTTGGCATGGTTAGCGCTGGAAGCACCGATATCCCAATTAAGGCTTGGACCGTCTGACGCCAGGCTGCTAGGATCAATGTCTTTTTGGTGGCCTGGATGTGCGGAGGATTGTGCTGTGGCACTGCTGGCACGAGCCTCATCATTTTGGCAGACAGCTTTAGTAGAAATTTCAAGTTGTGCTTCACAGCCGGCGGAAAAATGACTTCCTGTCAATCGCCTCACAGCCTCGGTTAGTTGGACTTTTCTATGAGGAGAGCTGCAAACTTTATTATTTTCAAGTATGTGCCATGTAGTTTCCTCAGCTTTGGCCTTCTCCTCTCCGATATTGGATGAAGAGGCTGCCTTGCGGGACACAATCCCCGAGCGGATGCCAGTGTGATTAAATAAAGGAACCGTCCCATTAGGTTGGCCGAAGTCTTCTTTTTCACCGGAAGTCAATGAAGCAGACTTTGCTCCAACCTGAGAGGGGCTTGGCGTCATCTTCTTATCTACATGCGGATGTAAAGGCACTTTAGCACTGCTTGGTCGTAGAAAAGAGTTGGTAATTAAGGCTGGCCTGGAAGGATCTGAGGTCAGCTTGGCTCCAACACTGGAAGGTCTTCGAATACCAACGTCGGTGAGCTCACCGGCTGCGCTTGGCAGGTGGAACTGATCTATCAATGAAGACGTCATGTCACTTTCGGTTTTGGCAGATTTAAGGAAAGGCCTGACTGGTGGATACCTGTAGCGGGTGGAGACACTCCTCTGACTTTCTGTCCTCGGCCCTATGGTAGGAGTTGTCGGTTTTTGGCAAGCTCTACGGAAAACCAATGTTCTTTCAAGAGTGTCATGCAGTGGCCTTCGCCCAGTTGGTGGAGAAGGTGTTAAAGGTGTTATTGTCTTGCTGGGCTCAGAGAACAAATAAGGACGAGGGAACATGTAATAAGCAGATCGGGGATCATGAGCCAAATGGACATGTTCTCTGTGGAGCTTGCGGATGGGCAAGAACTTTTCGGAAGAGCGATTACTTTTGGGTCCCTTAAGTCCTTCTGGATGAGAAGTAGCCAGTTTCCGATTGCCTTCACCTCCAAGCTCAGCTATATACACCTGTGTCTCGACCGAGGCCATGAATGGCCATCTCCCAGGTATTAGTCCAGTGTGACACTCTCCTTAGTGCTTCATTGTTCTGTGCTTGAACATGTTCTTGCATCTACAATGGTTAAGAAGAGAGGAGGTTACCGATGCTACCATATCAATTATAATCATTGAGATCTCTATGGATTAGAGTACTTTTACATGGGCCAATAGTCATCCAAGTGATCAGTGACATGAGATTACAGACGGTCGTCCTGTGTACACACAACGGGACAAATCAGCAAGAATCGTTCACTCCTTAGTGTAGCTTGCCTTTTAGCTCACCTAAAACCAAGCGAATATTGGCTTGCGTAAACAGGAAGCTCATCTTTGAACGACTGCCTGTTTACCCTGAATGGAGGTAGGCGGCCGGAAGAGATCTTCGATGCACTCAGCTTCCATTCAGTGTCTGTACATTGCTCCTAAAGGCCCATTTACACCAGCAGATGATCGCTCAAACGACAGTTAGAGTGACAGCTTTGAGCGATCATTTTGCATACACTATTAAGTAGCTACTTAAGAGCAATTATGTATGCAAATGAAGCCTTCACTGGAAGCAGTTAATAGCCCAAGGCTATTTCCAGTAATTCAGTATGTAATATTATTACACTCCAGGCCCCTCTCCTACTCTTTTATAGAGTTCACCATCACCACATCCTCAGGCAGAGAGTTCCATAGTCTCACTGCTCTTACAGTAAAGAACCCCCTTCTATGTTAGTGTAGAAACCTTTCTTCTATACATAGAGGGCGCCCCCCCTTGTTACAGTCACAGCCCTGGGTATTAACAGATCATAGGAGAGTTAGAGGTGGACGGCTGGAATGATCTGTAGCTCGCTCCTCCATTCTCTGAGCGATTCTCTTTGGTTGAATTTTCTGCCCTTAGCAGAGAGGGGGGATTAACCAGCAGCTACTCAGAGAGAGGATGGAGAGATAGCTGTGTAGTATTGAGTGGGCGTGGTTGTACTACACAGCCTCTGAAATAGAGGAGTGGGAAAGGTGAGCTGAGCCCCTTCATATTCATGAGAAAGACCAACTGATCAGTGCTCAGAAGATCCCCCCAGCCAGAAGCCAAGCATGAGGCTTTTGAAATGCATAAAACTCAAAGAAAAAAAACGATAAGTACATACATTCTTCTGCAGATAAGCTATTGGGTATTGATTTTTCATGCATAAATGTTTCCACAGCTGTAAAAATACAGGGTAATAAAAAAATATTACTCTTCTCCAATTCAGAGGCCTCAGGAGGAGGGCGTCTCCTGCTTCAAATGAGACAAACGGCAGACAAGAGCCACTTCATTAGTAGAAGTCACCAATAGGTGGTGCTATAGCGGACCAGGTCTATAGTGACAGTCCTGCATCAGTGTCGGATCTGAAGGACAGCATTTCCTGGCATATTGTATGGAAATGGAAAAACGTGGCTTTGCGTATGGAGGGTGTTGTTGGAAACCAAGGAGGACATATTGAGCATTTGTAGTGTGATGTACATGGCTACAGCGCCACCTATCAGTGACTTTACTAGAACATTTTCTCCTCATTTGGAGCAGCAGAACGCCCTCCAGAGGCCTCGGGGTTGGAGAAAGTTTAATTTCGCCAACTCTGTACTTAACACAAAATCACCGCGCCGTATATTTACAGGTCAGATTACTCCTCAACAAACAGATGTAGGACACTTATATACACAAGGTAGATTTATGTGCCCGCCCGCAACATACACAAAGCAGATCTACAGTTAGGGCCAGAAATATTTGGACAGTGACACAAGTTTTGTTATTTTAGCTGTTTACAAAAACATGTTCAGAAATACAAATATATATAATATGGGCTGAAAGTGCACACTCCCAGCTGCAATATGAGCGTTTCCACATCCAAATCGGAGAAAGGGTTTAGGAATCATAGCTCTGTAATGCATAGCCTCCTCTTTTTCAAGGGACCAAAAGTAATTGGACAATGGACTCTAAGGGCTCATGTCCACGGGCAAAATAAGAATTAAAATCCGCAGCGGATTTTAACTCTTCTCCTGCCCGCGGATCCGCACCCCATAGGGATGCATTGACCACCCGCGGGGTAGATAAATACCCGCGGATGGTCAATAAAAGGGATTTAAAAAAAAAAATGGAGCATGAAAAAATCTGGACCATGCTCCATTTTCATGCGGGTCTCCCGCGGGGACGGCTCCCACGGGCTTCTATTGAAGCCTATGCAAGCCGTCCGGATCCGCGGGAGACAAAATTCGGAATTTACTCACACGCTCCGTTTCTTCTCTTCGCAGCGGCGCCTTCTCTCCGTCGCGGCGGGATCTTTTTTCTTCAGGACGGCGCATGCGCGGTGCACGTCACCGACGTCATCATGCGCATCCGCCGAGCCGAAGAAAGAAGATCCGGCCGCGACGCAGAGAAGATGACGCCGCGGCGAAGAGAAGAAACGGAGCGGATGGGAGGTGAGTTTATTCTCATTTATTCTTATTTTCAGCGCTCATGTCCGCGGGGCAGGAGGGACCCGCTGCAGATTCTACATGTAGAATCCGTAGCGGGCCTGATTTTCCCCGTGGACATGAGGCCTAAGGGCGGCAATTAACTCAGAAGGCGTCTCCCTCGTTAACCTGTAATCAATTAAGTAGTTAAAAGGTCTGGGGTTGATTCCAGGTGTGTGGTTTTGGATTTGGAAGCTGTTGCTGTGACCAGACAACATGCGGTCAAAGGAACTCTCAATTGAGGTGAAGCAGAACATCCTGAGGCTGAAAAAAAAGAAAAAAACCATCAGAGAGATAGCAGAAATGCTTGGAGTAGCAAAAATCAACAGTCGGGTACATTCTGAGAAAAAAGGAATTCACTGGTGAGCTTGGGAACTCAAAAAGGCCTGGGCGTCCACGGAGGACAACGGTGGTGGATGATCGCCGCATACTTTCTTTGGTGAAGAAGAACCCGTTCACAACATCAACTGAAGTCCAGAACACTCTCAGGGAAGTAGGTGTATCTGTCTCTAAGTCAACAGTAAAGAGAAGACTCCATGAAAGTAAATACAAAGGGTTCACATCTAGATGCAAACCATTCATCAATTCCAAAAATAGACAGGCCAGAGTTAAATTTGCCGAAAAACACCTCAAGAAGCCAGCCCAGTTCTGGAAAAGTATTCTATGGACAGATGAGACAAAGATCAACCTGTACCAGAATGATGGGAAGAAAAAAGTTTGGAGAAGAAAGGGAACGGCACATGATCCAAGGCACACCACATCCTCTGTAAAACATGGTGGAGGCAACGTGATGGCATGGGCATGCATGGCTTTCAATGGCACTGGGTCACTTGTGTTTATTGATGACATAACAGCAGACAAGAGTAGCCGGATGAATTCTGAAGTGTACCGGGATATACTTTCAGCCCAGATTCAGCCAAATGCTGCAAAGTTGATCGGACAGTACAGATGGACAATGACCCCAAGCATACAGCCAAAGCTACCCAGGAGTTCATGAGTGCAAAAAAGTGGAACATTCCGCAATGGCCAAGTCAATCACCAGATATTAACCCAATTGAGCATGCATTTCACTTGCTCAAATCCAGACTTCAGACGGAAAGACCCACAAACAAGCAAAACCTGAAGGCTGCGGCTGTAAAGGCCTGGCAAAGCATTAAGAAGGAGGAAACCCAGCGTTTGGTGATGTCCATGGGTTCCAGACTTAAGGCAGTGATTGCCTCCAAAGGATTCGCAACAAAATATTGAAAAAAAAATATTTTGTTTGGGTTATGTTTATTTGTCCAATTACTTTTGAGCTCCTAAAATGTGGAGTGTTTGTAAAGAAATGTGTACAATTCCTACATTTTCTATCAGATATTTTTGTTCAACCCTTTAAATTAAACGTTACAATCTGCACTTGAATTCTGTTGTAGAGGCTTCATTTCAAATCCAATGCGGTGGCATGCAGAGCCCAACTCGCGAAAATTGTGTTACTGTCCAAATATTTCTGGCCCTAACTGTATGTGCCCGCAATCCGCTCTGTCACATGAGCTGCAGCCATTGCTATACATCTGATAGGTAATAAAGTCACACAGGATGGCGAAGACAGAAACCTGAGCGGAGGACAATTAGCGCAGCAAATGGCGGGACGGACAAACAACAAAGGTAAATTACTTCTTACCTCCATTCCTGACATATTAATGAGGGTGGATTTCATGCAGGTGGATCAAATGCTGCACAAACATTAAGGGCGCCATCACACGGGCGTATTAGCGCAATAAACAGTGACTAGAACTCATTGACTTCAATGGGTTAATTTCCATTTCCACATTTTGCGTGCACGAAGAAAAAAAAAGAAAAAAAAACACCCAAAACGCGACATGCTCGATTTTCCTGTGCATTTGCGCACCAAAAGATCCCTATAGACGCTGATTGGGGTGTGTGCAAATGCACGTGTAGATGTGCGATACGCTGCGCAATTCTGCTGGAAGACAAAACACATCTAGACGATTCTGGCATTTAAAATTGAAGCGTTGTGTCCCGCGCAAAAAAAAAAAAAGGACGCATTCACAGCTCAGATACGTTGGGCTGAGCTGCATACACCCCTGTGGAGGAACCCTAAAGGCTACCTACACACGGGCGAGCGCCATAGATCGGGCCGTGAAACTCAGTCCAGTATCGCGCTCATGAACGTGCGATGTACCCACGGATGCCAGGAGTTTTTCAGGCAAAGACGCATCGCACTGCTGAGGATCCGATCGCCTCATGCGAGTTTTGCGCACGAAAGAGGATCAGAAGGCCTCGCATTCACATCCCATGACGTGCGAGGGCTATGCCAGGCACTGAAGCCCCTACTGGAGTCAATCGGTGATATGTGCCACGGGACGCAAGAAGTTAGAGCATGCCACGACTTTCTCGCACTCCGCTGGGGTGGGGTTCATATTCAGGCGGGTTTTGTGCGTTTCACAATGCACAAAATCCAGCGCAACTTTTTTAGCTGCTACATTAACACGGGTGGGAATCTCACGCGAGTTGTGAGACAGCATACAAAGTACATGTGAGGGCGAAGTAAGGTCTCCCATTGCGTGAAACACGCAAAAGGATCAAAATTTCCCAGAAACGATGTAAGGAGTTTTTGAACAAAAACTGCCTCGTATCCGCGTAAAAAACGTACATTGGCAAGTACTCCGCGTGATATGGTGCTCGCCTGTGTGAGAACTTAGCCTAACTCTGCTGTTCCCAGCACACGCCGACCCGTCATGTGATGTGGAAATGGCATCCCGTGGACGACAGTAGCAGGTGCCGGCGTGTGCTGCCCACTGGGTACAGTGAAGCACAATATTGGGGGAGCTCCTGAAAGGCTTAAATCAGCTGATTTAGCGCTAAACCCCACATTTTGACTGGGTTTTTGATGCAGAAATGCTGCAAACTTTGCTGCGATAAATCCGCTGCATTTCTGCTACGTGTGAACATACCCCAATGCCGTGGTCACATGACCGGATCGGATTCCAGCTGGTGACTCTGCGTGCCTCCAGTAACTGTACTGCGGATGACCACGAAGGCTCGCAGCCGCTTATGCGCAGTACAGGGCTTTTGTATGTACTTCTCTGGCCGTCGCTTAGTGATGACGCAGGTCCCCGCAGCCCATATGCAATATCAGTACGTATGGACTGCGGGTCGGACAGCATCCATTGACATCAATGGGGGCCGTCCGTGCGGATTCCTCTGCAAAAAAAAGGAGCACGTTGTGGTTTTTGCGGAATCCGCAATTTATATCCGCGAAGGTGGATGGAGAAAAAAAATTTAAAAAAAGCAAAAACGCTGCCTTTCAATGCCCGAGTATTACTGCAGACGGGAATCGTGGAATCCGCAAATCTGCCTGTGTGACCCCGGCCTCAGGATGCACCTGAATGAGGAGAGGATGGGCAGCCGGTAGCACGCATGTACTAGTAGCCAAAGGACGGCTCATACGGCTGTATTTGAGCAAGCAAAATTTGCGCATACAACACGCTTCCTTCACATGCACACATTTTCCTGCACGTTTTGGTTGCATAAAAAAAAACAAAAAAAACAAAAAAAAACAAAAAACACAAGTTGCTCTATTTTCCTGCATTTACGTTCCAAAATTTCCCATAGAAGTCAACGGGGATGCGCAAATCTTCGTGCCATATGGAGATACGTGAAACACAAGAAAAACACCACATCTGGAACTCAGACTATTTAGCCATTTCAGTGACGGGGAGCGTTGGTGCGGATTTTTTATTTTTTTTGCATGTTCAAAAAAAAAAAAATAAGTACAGTAAAATACGCCGTGTGAAAGAGCAACGTTCGTTCTGCAAAAACGCGGTGCTCCTGCTCGTGCAACTACGCTTACGCTCGTGTGAAGGCGGCCTTATAATCTGTGGGAAATGTAGAAACTGCATGCAGATTGGCGCAATCAGTAGAGATTACGGATAAGTGGCGTTCAGCACAAAAAACGTATGTTCTTGCCCAAACAAATATTTCTCCAAAGTAAAGAATAAAAAAAATAAAAATAGCGCTGAGCCGCCGCACTGAACGCCGCTTAATCTACTGACTCAGCGCATTCCATTGCGGCCACCGCCAGCTCGGATCCAGCTGTTATTCGCACACCGTGACCTTGCTGGGATTCCAGGAGCTTCTGTCAAGCACCCGACGCGGCGGCCAGCAGGACACGGGAAGAGGCAAAGCCAGATTCTTGGTGGATTAAGGCTTTAGCACAGTTTAGGTGTCGTGCCAGTGTTCCAACGGGGCCGCAGCTGAGACGCGTACGCAGGAATCTCTGCGATGCGGAAAAGCGAACATGTGAATGGAAAGAGCGAACCTTCACGGAACTAAAGCGAGCCAAGTGTGGTTCAGCGTCACCAGAAGAATCTGCCGCCACTCTCATCCGTAGACATGGGGGGACAGGCCGCCGTAGGGTTAAGGTGCCAATACACAGACTTCACGCCGTGGGACATACAGTTATGTCATGAGGGTTCGGGGTTTGTATGGAGCAGGATCGGAGGCCGATCCCTGTCCATACAAGGTGGCGGCCGGCCATCTGTGACAGCCAACGTCCAGCCGCGAAAGCCATGATCACTGTGAACGCCGATCTCGCCTGGAACTGGTCGCCTGCTGTTCGAGCCCATCTGTGCTGCGGATCGGTGTGTCGTGCCTCCCGACATGTTAGTTGGGCACCTGTCTTGTATTCAGCTGCAGATCGCCCGACTGTACAGCTCCTGTTCATCTGAATAATTCTTGACATCCTCCTCCGACCCCTTTGATGACAAGTTGTTTCAGTTCACAGGATCCCCTTCCACTGCGTTCCCTTGATCACACCATTCTCTGTATACTCTATACACCGCTGAATTAGAAAAGCCCACGCGGTTGGCAGAGAGGGTTAGACTACTACCCACAATGTCTAGTATCCATACAGGGAAGCTCCAAGGGCTCTAATAAAGTGGCCACTCAGTGTATATAAATACACCGCAATAACAAGGTTGAGTCGGTGTTAACCCCGCGGTCTCCAGGCAATCCTTCTGAACATCTTGTATGGCCACTGCTGTGGTGACTGCTTGATAAGGACTTGCGCGTTCTGTATTTGCATTGGGTATCTGGCGGGCAGAACACACAGACACCCGCCACCTAACAACGTGACCCGGCCAAACACAACAGAGACCGGGACAAGGCAACACAGTGCTGTCCCCACAAAGGTCTATTCACAGGATGTACGGATACGACCCCGGAATCCACAACCCTCCCCAGACACGGCGCAGACAGAAAGGCGGCTGTGTGCGGCGTACAAGACGTCATCAAGGAGATGCGGTTTACTACAAGACCCTTATTTACCCCGACAGTCCCGATGACGGGCGGTCGAGAACATTACGCCCATCTGGACCTAGCTTCCTGTTCACGCTCTACGTACGCTGCCCAGACTGCCTCAATGTGCCAGTTGCATCATTTGCGCAATGACTTGGATCCCCTCGCAGCTCGTCCACATGGCTTGTATTGGAAACGCTGCAGGTTTTCTGTGCAAACGTTCTACAGCATTTACGCTACGTGTAAACCTAACCTGGAGGGGCCGCACCCCGGATTACTGCAGATCCACAACATTGGCGCAGGTTTTCTGCTGTATTACCACTATGTGGGAATAAGCATTTCCCATTGATTTCAACAGGAAGCAACACATGGCGCCGCATCCGATGTGTTTGACTGTTCCATTGAAAATAATGGGTGAGGCATTCTGATGGACGTAAAAAAAAATAAAGAAATAGTACGCGCAGCGGGTTTTTTTTTTTCTGCATCGCTGCAAGAGAAAACACTGCGCATGTTCGTAGGCCCATTCACAAGAATGGCGTTCATATTCACGTGAGTTTCGTGCTCCTGTCAACACAGCCTTTGGGTGCGTTCACATGGAGCAGATTTGGCGCACATCCGCATATTGCACTGCACTTTTTCTGACCGCAGGGCAGGTTCATTCGCACGCGACAAACAAACCGATTGAAATGGTTAAATACTTCCAGATCTGTTCCTTCTCCAGTGTGATTACGCAGCGTTTCACGCATCTCCTCTGCTCTGTATTTGCGCACCCCACCATGCACTTACATGGGGACCTTTGGTGCAGAAAGACAAAGCATGTTCTATATTTTTTTTTGCGCACATGTAAACAAATCCATTGAAATCAATGGGTTGTATTCACTGCATATTTCGTGTGCACAAAATACGCAGTAAGGCCGGTATTACACGGGCGCTAAAAATCGTAAAATCGCGCGGAAACACAGAATTATGAAACCCGTGCTTATCAATGATTTCCTCCACATTTGCGATGCTTTCACTCGTGCGATGTTGCATGTTCCCCTATGGAGCTTTCGTTTTATCGCATCAACCTGCGATTGTCGTGTGAAGTGATTTTAATATTAGAGGGTCCTATTGTCTCTCGCGGGAAAGAAAAATACGCAAAAAAAAGTGCGAGAAAACTGCAGTGTTTTTGTGAGAAAACAGCCCCGACGCTCATAAGTCGTGTGAATAAAGACACAATTTTGTTGCGGCGATATCACCCCCCCTTCTTCAGCTGATGGCTTCAGCCTGATGATCGAGTCTTGTAGAAAGCCCCCAGTGTCCTCCGATGAGACGGTATATACGGCACTACAGGATCCACCCAGCTTTCCTGGAGTCCTATAGAACCAACAGCAAGCAGCCTTCCCAGTGATTGCAAACCACTCGGCATGCTGGGAGTTGTAGTTTCACAGCAGCTGAAGACTAACAGGATGGGAAACACTTGCGTACAACTTAAAAAGTAACTGCACTTTTAAAAAACTTTTAACGTATTAGAGTGACATGATCAGCGAGGGTCCGAGCACTGAGGGGGCTGCAGCACTGACAGAAGCGCTGCGCCCCTTCGGCTGTCTGTCGGCTCTTCTCGGCAG
Organism: Eleutherodactylus coqui; assembly: GCF_035609145.1. Classification (NCBI taxonomy): domain Eukaryota; kingdom Metazoa; phylum Chordata; class Amphibia; order Anura; family Eleutherodactylidae; genus Eleutherodactylus; species Eleutherodactylus coqui. The sequence continues at coordinate 35,312,503 of NC_089844.1, forward strand.
ATCTCATCCGTCTTCAGTTGCCTAGCAGAGCCAACAGGCAAAGGATGACAGCTGAAGGAGCATCGCACTCAGGGGAAGGCTGCAGCCCCTTAGTGAGCGATCAGTAGGGATCTCAGCATCCGGACCTCCACTGATCAAAGCTTTTAACATATCGCTCTCTAGCACTCTCTAAAAAACTGAAAAGGATTGTTCACGACTCCTGTTCAGAGTCCCCCGCCCCGCGCCCCCCCCCCACTGGCAAGCTGATCGCAGAGGAGCGCTGTTGGGGGTCATCGGCTATTGGCGAAGGGAGGAGACAGAACACCTGACACCCCCCCTCCCACCCCCAAATAATGAGGACCCTTTCACATCGGCAAGAAAGCTGAGCCAGAATGGTGCAGCACGCTGCCCAAGCTTCATTCGGCGTAACGGAAAGATCCCAGAGCAGTCAGTAGGGTCCATCTGGCACCATTCAGGTGCAACGTGTGACGGATCCACTGACTCAACAGAAATCACACAGGAGGCATAAGACCACCAAGAGGTGAGGGCCCTTTTACACGGAACGATTATGGTGTAAAAAAAATAAAAAAGTTGAATTGTGCGAATCCAAATGATAGCGGTTTAGTGTAAAGACGGCCGGCGGCTGAACCGCAGACGAGGATTGGTTCGCTAATCGTTCAGTGATTCGCAGTCACTTGTACCGTCCTGTCAACAAATATTGCGCACTTTCGTACGAGCGACAATTATGTTTAAATAGGTCTTTGGACACCAACAAAATCCTTCTAGGTTGGTCCCTTCTGCGGCCCCTGAAGGGGTCTCGGGCTCATCGCAAGAGGACCACAGTGCAGTTAAGGATGTCGCTTTCCTGGTCCCTCAGCGCCGCAGTAAAAAAGGTACCGCTGACCAGAGCAGATGCGCCCTTTGATGGAATCAAACAGCTCACGGGGTGCGTTCTTGTGGGGCGGACTTTGGATCTGATCCAGAACTATTTGGTGCGAATTTTACCAAAGTATTAGGAGTGGAATCGGTGCAGATTCTCTGTAGCGGAAAATCCACTCCTAATGGACTCGCCGCCGCCAGCACGAACGGGCCCTAATAATAGGACGTCATTTTGCGGAGCCAAGGGAGGAAACATGGCCGTTGATCGCAAGTGCTGCTCGAACTCATCAGTCACCATCGCATTACCACACCATTATACAGATTCTTTCCTGCCCGAGTACCCCGACTCCCAGCATCCCCCCCCCCCCATATACAGATTCTTTCCTGCCCGAGTACCCCGACTCCCAGCATCCCCCCCCCCATATACAGATTCTTTCCTGCCCGAGTACCCCGACTCCCAGCATCCCCCCCCATATACAGATTCTTTCCTGCCCGAGTACCCCGACTCCCAGCAACCCCCCCCCCCCCCCATATACAGATTCTTTCCTGCCCGAGTACCCCGACTCCCAGCATCCCCCCCCCCCATATACAGATTCTTTCCTGCCCGAGTACCCCGACTCCCAGCATCCCCCCCCCCATATACAGATTCTTTCCTGCCCGAGTACCCCGACTCCCAGCATCCCCCCCCCATATACAGATTCTTTCCTGCCCGAGTACCCCGACTCCCAGCATCCCCCCCCCATATACAGATTCTTTCCTGCCCGAGTACCCCGACTCCCAGCATCCCCCCCCCCCCATATACAGATTCTTTCCTGCCCGAGTACCCGACTCCCAGCATCCCCCCCCCCCCCATATACAGATTCTTTCCTGCCCGAGTACCCCGACTCCCAGCATCCCCCCCCCCCCCATATACAGATTCTTTCCTGCCCGAGTACCCCGACTCCCAGCATCCCCCCCCCCCATATACAGATTCTTTCCTGCCCGAGTACCCGACTCCCAGCATCCCCCCCCCCCATATACAGATTCTTTCCTGCCCGAGTACCCCGACTCCCAGCATCCCCCCCCCATATACAGATTCTTTCCTGCCCGAGTACCCCGACTCCCAGCATCCCCCCCCCCCATATACAGATTCTTTCCTGCCCGAGTACCCCGACTCCCAGCATCCCCCCCCCCCCATATACAGATTCTTTCCTGCCCGAGTACCCCGACTCCCAGCATCCCCCCCCATATACAGATTCTTTCCTGCCCGAGTACCCCGACTCCCAGCATCCCCCCCCCCCCATATACAGATTCTTTCCTGCCCGAGTACCCCGACTCCCAGCATCCCCCCCCCCCATATACAGATTCTTTCCTGCCCGAGTACCCCGACTCCCAGCATCCCCCCCCCCATATACAGATTCTTTCCTGCCCGAGTACCCCGACTCCCAGCATCCCCCCCCCCCATATACAGATTCTTTCCTGCCCGAGTACCCCGACTCCCAGCATCCCCCCCCCCCATATACAGATTCTTTCCTGCCCGAGTACCCCGACTCCCAGCATCCCCCCCCCCCATATACAGATTCTTTCCTGCCCGAGTACCCCGACTCCCAGCATCCCCCCCCCCCATATACAGATTCTTTCCTGCCCGAGTACCCCGACTCCCAGCATCCCCCCCCCCATATACAGATTCTTTCCTGCCCGAGTACCCCGACTCCCAGCATCCCCCCCCATATACAGATTCTTTCCTGCCCGAGTACCCCGACTCCCAGCAACCCCCCCCCATATACAGATTCTTTCCTGCCCGAGTACCCCGACTCCCAGCAACCCCCCCCCCCCATATACAGATTCTTTCCTGCCCGAGTACCCCGACTCCCAGCATCCCCCCCCCCATATACAGATTCTTTCCTGCCCGAGTACCCCGACTCCCAGCATCCCCCCCCCCATATACAGATTCTTTCCTGCCCGAGTACCCCGACTCCCAGCATCCCCCCCCCCCCCATATACAGATTCTTTCCTGCCCGAGTACCCCGACTCCCAGCATCCCCCCCCCCCCATATACAGATTCTTTCCTGCCCGAGTACCCCGACTCCAGCATCCCCCCCCCCCATATACAGATTCTTTCCTGCCCGAGTACCCCGACTCCCAGCATCCCCCCCCCCCATATACAGATTCTTTCCTGCCCGAGTACCCCGACTCCCAGCATCCCCCCCCCATATACAGATTCTTTCCTGCCCGAGTACCCCGACTCCCAGCATCCCCCCCCCCCCCCATATACAGATTCTTTCCTGCCCGAGTACCCCGACTCCCAGCATCCCCCCCCCATATACAGATTCTTTCCTGCCCGAGTACCCCGACTCCCAGCATCCCCCCCCCCATATACAGATTCTTTCCTGCCCGAGTACCCCGACTCCCAGCATCCCCCCCCCCATATACAGATTCTTTCCTGCCCGAGTACCCCGACTCCCAGCATCCCCCCCCCCCATATACAGATTCTTTCCTGCCCGAGTACCCCGACTCCCAGCATCCCCCCCCATATACAGATTCTTTCCTGCCCGAGTACCCCTGACTCCCAGCATCCCCCCCCATATACAGATTCTTTCCTGCCCGAGTACCCCGACTCCCAGCATCCCCCCCCCCCATATACAGATTCTTTCCTGCCCGAGTACCCCGACTCCCAGCATCCCCCCCCCCCATATACAGATTCTTTCCTGCCCGAGTACCCCGACTCCCAGCATCCCCCCCCCCATATACAGATTCTTTCCTGCCCGAGTACCCCGACTCCCAGCATCCCCCCCCATATACAGATTCTTTCCTGCCCGAGTACCCCGACTCCCAGCAACCCCCCCCATATACAGATTCTTTCCTGCCCGAGTACCCCGACTCCCAGCAACCCCCCCCCCATATACAGATTCTTTCCTGCCCGAGTACCCCGACTCCCAGCATCCCCCCCCCCATATACAGATTCTTTCCTGCCCGAGTACCCCGACTCCCAGCATCCCCCCCCCATATACAGATTCTTTCCTGCCCGAGTACCCCGACTCCCAGCATCCCCCCCCCCCCCATATACAGATTCTTTCCTGCCCGAGTACCCCGACTCCCAGCATCCCCCCCCCCCCATATACAGATTCTTTCCTGCCCGAGTACCCCGACTCCCAGCATCCCCCCCCCCCCCATATACAGATTCTTTCCTGCCCGAGTACCCCGACTCCCAGCATCCCCCCCCCCATATACAGATTCTTTCCTGCCCGAGTACCCCCGACTCCCAGCATCCCCCCCCCCCCCATATACAGATTCTTTCCTGCCCGAGTACCCCGACTCCCAGCATCCCCCCCCCCATATACAGATTCTTTCCTGCCCGAGTACCCCCGACTCCAGCATCCCCCCCCATATACAGATTCTTTCCTGCCCGAGTACCCCGACTCCCAGCATCCCCCCCCCCCATATACAGATTCTTTCCTGCCCGAGTACCCCGACTCCCAGCATCCCCCCCCCCCCATATACAGATTCTTTCCTGCCCGAGTACCCCGACTCCCAGCATCCCCCCCCCCCATATACAGATTCTTTCCTGCCCGAGTACCCCGACTCCCAGCATCCCCCCCCCCATATACAGATTCTTTCCTGCCCGAGTACCCCGACTCCCAGCATCCCCCCCCCCATATACAGATTCTTTCCTGCCCGAGTACCCCCGACTCCCAGCATCCCCCCCCCATATACAGATTCTTTCCTGCCCGAGTACCCCGACTCCCAGCATCCCCCCCCCATATACAGATTCTTTCCTGCCCGAGTACCCCGACTCCCAGCATCCCCCCCCATATACAGATTCTTTCCTGCCCGAGTACCCCGACTCCCAGCATCCCCCCCCCATATACAGATTCTTTCCTGCCCGAGTACCCCGACTCCCAGCATCCCCCCCCCATATACAGATTCTTTCCTGCCCGAGTACCCCGACTCCCAGCATCCCCCCCCCCATATACAGATTCTTTCCTGCCCGAGTACCCCGACTCCCAGCATCCCCCCCCCATATACAGATTCTTTCCTGCCCGAGTACCCCGACTCCCAGCATCCCCCCCCCCCATATACAGATTCTTTCCTGCCCGAGTACCCCA
>NC_089844.1:36662645-36745145 GCF_035609145.1 Eleutherodactylus coqui
TGCTCCAGTTGACTCGGGAACTTGAGACCTCTGAGAACTTACCCACTTCCAACGCCACCCACTCCGCCTCCCCCCGGGATGAGACAAAGGTAGTAACGTCGTCAGCGTAGGCCACCACCTTCAGGGCAGAAGCCGAGTCCCCCGGGCCCCTCCCGACCCCAACCAATGGTCCGCGGTTCAACCTCCTTAAAAAGGGGTCGATCGAGAACACATATAATAGAGGGCTTAAGGGACAGCCCTGACGAACACCGGACCCCACCCCAAAGGGCCGTCCGACCCAACCATTCACCAGCGGAAAACTCTCTGCCCCTGCATACAATACTTTTAGCCAATCCACGAACCTTCCCGGCAGGCCGTACCTCAGGAGGACCAACCAGAGGTACTCGTGGTTCACCTTATCAAAGGCCTTCTCCTGATCCAGGGTCAGCAAGAAGCCTCTCCAACTTCCAGCCCTGCCCTGCTCCACAGCCTCCCGGACACCAAGCATGGCCCTGAAGGTGCCTCGGCCTGGAACAGAGCAGTGCTGGTCCTCCGAGAGCAACTCTGGCGCAAACCGCACCAGCCTGTTAAACAGTATTTTAGCCAGAACCTTACGGTCCATATTGAGAAGTGCTATGGGCCGCCAATTCTCAATATGGGACGGATCCTTCCCCTTTGACAAAAGGATCAGTGCTGACCTCCTCATCGACTCTGGCAGAGAACCCGAGGATAGGCACTCATTGTATACCGCAGTCAACAGGGGAGCCAAGTGCTCCTTAAAGGTCTTATAGAATTCGGATGATAAGTAGAGATGAGCGAGCACCAAAATGCTCGGGTGCTCATTACTCGGGACGAAATTTTCGCAATGCTCAAGGGTTCGTTTCGAGTAACGAACCCTATTGAAGTCAATGGGCGACCCGAGCATTTTTGTATTTCGCCGATGCTCGCTAAGGTTTCCATGTGTGAAAATCTGGGCAATTCAAGAAAGTGATGGGAACGGCACAGCAACGGATAGGGCAGGCGAGGGGCTACATGTTGGGCTGCATCTCAAGTTCCCAGGTCCCACTATTAAGCCACAATAGCGGCAAGAGTGGCCCACCCCCCTCCCAACAACTTTTACTTCTGAAAAGCCCTCATTAGCATGGCATACCTTAGCTAAGCACCACACTACCTACAACAAAGCACAATAACTGCCTGCATGACACTCTGCTGCCACTTCTCCTGGGTTACATGCTGCCCAACCCCCCTCCACGACGCAGTGTCCACAGCGCACACCAAACTGTCCCTGCGCAGCCTTCAGCTGCCCTCATGCCACACCACCCTCATGTCAATTTATAAGTGCGTCTGGCATGAGGAGGAACTGCAGGCACACACTGCAGAGGGTTGGCACAGCTAGGCAGCGACCCTCTTTAAAAGTGGTGGGGCGATAGCCCACAATGCTGTACAGAAGCAATGAGAAATATAATCCTGTGCCACAGCCATCAGGAGCTGCACACGTGGACATAGCAATGGGGAACCTATGTGCCACACACTATTCATTCTGTCAAGGTGTCTGCATGCCCCAGTCAGACTTGTATTATGTACCTTAACAGTAACCGCGTTGGTGGTAATGTGGTGGTGACTGCGGACCTAGTAGCGTGGTTGTATTTTGTTGGTTTTCGGAATGTGGCCAGGATTAAGTTGGCCGTAGCGGGGGATGTTTTTGAGGCACTACGTGTCCTCTCCATGTGTCCGTGGTTATATGCACCTTAACAGTAACCGCGTTGGTGGTCATGTGGTGGTGACTGCGGACCTAGTAGCGCGGTTTTATTTTGTTGGTTTTCGGAATGTGGCCAGGATTAAGTGGGCCGTGGCGGGGGATGCTTTGGAGGCACTACGTGTCCTCTCCATGTGTCCGTGGTTATATGCACCTTAACAGTAACCGCGTTGGTGGGAAATGGCCTCGCCGTCATCATGTCTTTGGGAAGCCTCTGTTTCCACACCCCAGAGACATACCATTAGCAGCGGTATAGGCAGAGCCCAGAATTCGTAACATTTCAGCCGTAGCATTAGGACAGGCCCCACTAACATATCACTAGCAGCATTATAGGGGGAGCACAGTATTAGTTCCATTTCAGTAATAGTAGCACTCAAGACAGGCCCCAGTAACAATTCCGAAGCAGCAGTATAGTGGGAGCGCAGTCTTCGTTCCATTTCAGTAATAGTAGCACTCAAGACAGGCCCCAGTAACAATTCCGAAGCAGCAGTATAGGAGGAGCATAGTCTAAGTTCCATTTAAGTAATAGCAGCCTACACAGGCCCCAGGAACAATTCCGAAGCAGCAGTATAGTGGAAGTGCAGTCTTAGTTCCATTTCAGTAGCTGCAGTATAGCCAAGGCCCAAGTTACATTTATGTAGCTAAAGTGTAGGCCAACCCCACACACCTTTCTGTACGATGAGTGCAGGCGAAGAACATAGAAATTGCTATGATTACACTGTAGGTGAGGGCCCAAAAAAATTGGTGTACCAACAGTACTAATGTACCTCAGTAAAAATTGGCCATGCCCAACCAAGATGGCAGGTGAAACCCATTAATCGCTTTGGTTAATGTGGCTTAAGTGGTAACTAGGCCTGGAGGCAGCCCAGTTTAACAAAAAATTGTTTCAAGTTAAAGTTCCAACGCTTTTAAGAGCATTGAAACGTATAAAAAAAAATTAGAAAAATTATATGAGTGAGCCTTGTGGCCCTAAGAAAAATTGCCCGTTCAGCGTGATTACGTGAGGTTTCAGGAGGAGGAGGAGGAGGAGGAATATTATACACAGATTGATGAAGCAGAAATGTCCCCGTTTTGGATGGTGAGAGAGAACGATGCTTCCATCCGCGGGTGCAGCCTACGTATTGCTTAGGTATCGCTGCTGTCCGCTGGTAGAGAAGAGAAGTCTGTGGAAATCCAGGCTTTGTTCATCTTGATGAGTGTTAGCCTGTCGGCACTGTTGGTTGACAGGCGGGTACGCTTAGCTGTGATGATTCCCCCAGCCGCACTAAACTCCTCCTCGTCCTCCGTCCTCGTCCCGCTGAGATATAGACAGGAGGGTGCTCTGACTATCCAGCGACATACTGTCTTCCCCCGGCTCTGTTTCCGAGTGCAAAGCGTCTGCTATTATGCTTTGCAGGGAACTTCTCGAGGCATAGCAGAGGAATGGTGACGCTAATGATTGCAGCATCGCCGCTCACCACCTGGGTAGACTCCTCAAAGTTTCGAAGGACCTGGCAGATGTCTGCCAACCAGGCCCACTCTTCTGAAAATAATTGAGGAGGCTGACTCCCACTGCGCCGGCCATGTTGGAGTTGGTATTCCACTATAGCTCTATGCTGCTCATAGAGCCTGGCCAACATGTGGAGCGTAGAGTTCCACTGTGTGGGCACGTCGCACAGCAGTCGGTGCACTGGCAGATTAAACCGATGTTGCAGGGTCCACAGGGTGGCAGCGTCCGTGTGGGACTTGCAGAAATGTGCGCAGAGCCGGCGCACCTTTACGAGCAGGTCTGACAAGCGTGGGTAGCTTTTCAGAAAGCGCTGAACCACCAAATTAAAGACGTGGGCCAGGCATGGCACGTGCGTGAGGCTGCAGAGCCGCCACCAGGTTACGGCCGTTGTCACTCACGACCATGCCCAGTTGGAGGCTCAGCGGCGCAAGCCAGCGGTCGGTCTGCTCTGTCAGACCCTGCAGCAGTTCGTGGGTCGTGTGCCTCTTATCTCCTAAGCTGAGTAGTTTCAGCACGGCCTGCTGACGCTTGCCCACTGCTGTGCTGCCACGCCGCGCGACACCGACTGCTGGCGACGTGCTGCTGCTGCTGCTGACACATCTTGATTGCGAGACAGAGGTTGCGGAGCAGGAGGAGGAGGGTGCTTTAGTGGAGGAAGCATACACCGCCGCAGATACCAGCACCGAGCTGGGGCCCGCAATTCTGGGGGTGGGTAGGACGTGAGCGGTCCCAGGCTCTGACTCTGTCCCAGCCTCCACTAAATTCACCCAATGTGCCGTCAGGGAGATGTAGTGGCCCTGACCTCCTGTGCTTGTCCACGTGTCCGTTGTTAAGTGGACCTTGGCAGTAACCGCGTTGGTGAGGGCGCGTACAATGTTGCGGGAGACGTGGTCATGCAGGGCTGGGACGGCACATCGGGAAAAGTAGTGGCGACTGGGAACTGAGTAGCGCGGGGCCGCCGCCTCCATCATACTTTTGAAGGACTCCGTTTCCACAACCCTATACGGCAGCATCTCAAGGCTGATAAATTTGGCTATGTGGACGGTTAACGCTTGAGCGTGCGGGTGCGTGGCGGCGTACTTGCGCTTGCGCTCAAACACTTGCGCTAGCGACGGCTGAACGGTGCGGTGCGAGACATTGGTGGATGGGGTCGAGGACAGCGGAGGTGAGCGTGTGGGTGCAGGCCAGGAGACGGTAGTGCCTGTGTCCTCAGAGCGGGGTTGGATCTCAGTGGCAGGTTGGGGCACAGGGGGAGAGGCAGCGGTGCAAACCGGAGGCGGTGAACGGCCTTCGTCCCACCTTGTGGGGTGCTTGGCCATCATATGTCTGCGCATGCTGGTGGTGGTGAGGCTGTTGGTGGTGGCTCCCCGGCTGATCTTGGCGCGACAAAGGTTGCACACCACTGTTCGTCGGTCGTCAGGCGTCTCTGTGAAAAACTGCCAGACCTTAGAGCACCTCGGCCTCTGCAGGGTGGCATGGCGCAAGGGTGTGCTTTGGGAAACAGTTGGTGGATTATTTGGTCTGGCCCTGCCTCTACCCCTGGACACCGCACTGCCTCTTGCAACCTGCCCTGCTGCTGCCCGTGCCTCCCCTTCTGAAGACCTGTCCTGTGTAGGCGTTGCACACCAGGTGGGGTCAGTCACCTCATCGTCCTGCTGCTCTTCCTCCGAATCCTCTGTGCGCTCCTCCCTCGGACTTACTGCCCTTACTACTACCTCATTGCAAGACAACTGTGTCTCATCGTCATCGTCCTCCTCACCCACTGAAAGGTCTTGAGACAGTTGCCGGAAGTCCCCAGCCTCATCCCCCGGACCCCGGGAACTTTCGAATGGTTGGGCATCAGTGACGATAAACTCCTCTGCTTGGAGAGGAACCACTGCTGCCCAATCTGAGCAGGGGCCCGAGAACAGTTCCTGGGAGTCTGCCCGCTCCTGAGCATGTGTCATTGTAGTGGAGTGAGGAGGCTGGGAGGAAGGAGGAGCAGCAGCCAGAGGATTTGGATTTGCAGCACTGGACGGCGCTGAACTGTGGGTGGATGATAGCTTGCTCGAAGCACTTTCTGCCATCCACGACAGGACCTGTTCACACTGCTCATTTTCTAATAAAGGTCTCCCGCGTAGACCCATTAATTGGGCGATGAATGTGGGGATGCCAGAAACGTGCCTCTCTCCTAATCGCGCAGCAGTCGGCTGCGATACACCTTGATCAGGAGCTCGTCCTGTGCCCACACCCTCACTTGGGCCTATGTGTCCTCGGCCACGTCCACGTCCTCTAGGCTTACCACTACCCCTCAGCATGCTGTATTACCAGTGATTTCCCAGGCAGGAAATAAATTGGCGCAAGCCTGCAGGACAAATAGAATGTTTCCCTTTTTGGGAAACGGAGGGTCCACTGACTATATTCAATCAGATAAGATATGTGTTGCACAGAAATGCAGTTATATGAAGTGCAGCAGAGCAGTTACTTTTCACAGGCAGCAAATTAATTGGCGCAAGCCTGCAGGACAAATATAATGTTTCCCTTTTTGGGAAACGGAGGGCCCACTGACTATATTCAATCAATAATATGTCTTCTGGCCCTGCCTACACAATTCTCTCCCTGTAGTATTACTGCAAGGCGCAATGCTCTGCAGACAGCCGATTTTGAAAAGAAAAAAATATGCAACACTGCTAACAGCAGCCTGCACAGTACTGCACACGGATAGATGTGGCCCTAAGAAGGACCGTTGGGGTTCTTGAAGCCTACACTCACTCCTAACACTCTCCCTACCTAACCACCACTTCTGTCCCTGTAGTATTACTGCAAGGCGCAATGCTCTGCAGACTGCCGATTTTGAAAAAAAAAAATTTGTGCAACACTGCTAACAGCACCCTCCACAGTACTGCACACGGATAGATGTGGCCCTGAGAAGGACCGTTGGGGTTCTTGAAGCCTACACTCACTCCTTACACTCTCCCTACAGCAGCAGCAGCACTTTCCCTCAGCTAACTCAGTCACAAGGCATCTGAGGCGAGCCACGGGAGGGGCCGACTTTTATACTCGAGTGACATCTGATCGCCCCAGCCACTCACAGCAGGGGGGTGGTATAGGGCTTGAACGTCACAGGGGGAAGTTGTAATGCCTTCCCTGTCTTTCAATTGGCCAGAAAAGCGCGCTAACGTCTCAGAGAGGAAACTGAAAGTAACCGGAACATCGCGTGGTACTCGTTAAGAGTAACGAGCATCCCAAACACCCTAATATTCGCACGAATTTCAAGTTTGGACGAGTACGTTCGCTCATCTCTAATGATAAGCCATCCGGACATGACGTTTTCTTGAGCGTCAGCCCGTCAAAGGCCAGTCTGACTTCCTCTTCACTGATCGGTTCTGTCAAAACATCAAGCGATGAAGACACTTCCCCTTCCAGGATGGTCTCAGCCAGGAAAGCAGACGCCGTGTCCCGATTCAGATCTTTCCCTGCCAGGAGGTGCGAGTAGAAGGATCTGGTGACCTCTAGTATCCCTGAGGTGGACCTCCTCAGTGATCCTGTACTATCAACCAGTCCCATTACAAGTCTACTATTCACTGACATCTTACAGTTTCTGTAGGGGTCGGGCTAGCGGAACCTCCCAAAATCCCTTTCAAAAACCAAAGATGCGTGTCTATCATACTGGCAACTCCTAAGCAGGGATTTCACCCTGGAGACCTCCTCGCGGTTGCCTTCAGTCGAGACCAGCTGCTCGAGTTTCCTCCTCAGGCCTTGATACAAACGATATCTGGACAGGTTTCTGAGGCTGGAGAGCTCGCGGAAATACTTCGCAACCCTTACCTTGAAGATCTCCCACCACTCTGACTTACTGTTGCACAGGCCCACCAATGGAATCTGGCTCTGCAGGAAATCCTCAAAGGACTGTCTCACCTCTGCGTCCTCCAGGAGAGCCGAATTCAGTTTCCACAAGCCTCTTCCCATCCGAGGGGTTTCTGAAACATTCAGAGAAAACATAATCAAACAGTGGTCAGAGAATTCCACCTCCTTCACCACTAAGGGCGAGGAGATGGTTTCCTCCTTTAAATAAAACCTATCTATCCTAGACCTACTGCTGCCTCTATAATAGGTGAAACCCGTGCGACCTGGGGCACTCCGGATGTGGAGGTCCACCAGTCGAGCCTTGCTTACTATACTATTTAAAGCGACACTATCGTAAGCCAACCTGTCTCTGGTACCTCCACTATCACAGGGCCTTGTGACGTTGTTGAAGTCCCCACCAAAGACTACCAGTCGGCTCGTAAATAAAAAGGGCTTAATCCTTATGAAGAGGTCCTTCCTCTCATTTTTGCTTTGAGGACCATAGATGTTTATGAGCCGAAGCTCTAGACCCCCCATAAGGATGTCTAAGACTAAACACCTCCCCATTTCCACCTCGATAATTCGTCGGCTTTCTACATTTGCGGCTTTGAAAAGGACCGCCACTCCGCCATACGGCTCGGCCGCAAGAGACCAGTATGAGGGCCCGTGTCTCCATTCTCTCCTCGCCTTATGCACGCTAGCCAAGTCAGCCAGCCTGGTCTCCTGCAAAAATAAAATATCAGCATCAATCCGGCTGAAAAAATCAAAGGCCGTAAATCTAGCCGCATCCGACTTTATGCTAGCAACATTAATGGTTGCCAGCGTCAACGGAGTGAGTGCCACCATCATGGATGATCAAGTTGGACGACCCTTTTCTTCACCTCCCCAACTCCCCCCCACAGCAGAGTCTCTGTCCCGCTTCAGAGACCTCCCTGAGGTATCCATATCCTCAGCCCTGGAAAGGGGCACCCCTTCTTCAGGGGAGATATTCCCTCTTCTGTCCGGCGACACAGGAAATCCCCCACCCCCTGGGGGCACTAGACCCCCAGGGGAGGGGGGGGGGCAACGTCCTCCATCTGCTCACCCCCTTTCCCCGGATCCCCCTCTCCCCCCCCCCCCCTCTAGGGGGGCCTCTGGGTCACCTCCCAGGATCTGAAACCGGTTTGAAAGGGCAACCAGAGGGGAGCCGGTCAGTCCCTCCCTCGGCATCCGGTCCGGGGAAGGGGGAGACTTTCCAACCCCCTTTTTCTCACTTTTCCTTGCACCCTTCCGATTTTTCTTTTTGCCATTTCCTATGGTCCTCATCCACACAGCTTTCTGGATGAGAATCCCGGGAAGCGGCCCTTTTCGTCCTCTCTCTCAAGTCTCCTGACCTCTTCCTCCAAACCGACACCCTCCAGAGCCTCAGCCACAGGCCGCCCTTCAGAAGGGGGGCTCAGGATCATCCTTCCGGAATCCCCTTCTTCGCCTACCTCCCTCCGGGCCTCTCTCCGAGCCTCACTCCGCCTCTGTTGACTTGCTGTTTTGCTCTTACTTTCCCCTGCCATCACTGGTCCCTCGGCCCCCGCACCTCCACTAGCCCCCTCCCCAGCAGAGGCCTCGCCACCCTGGGGTACCTCCACTGGTTTAGAGGCCGTGTTGGCGCAAGAGCGTGGGCAACGGCTGAAGGGGTGTCCTAGGACACCACACAGGTGACAGCGAATGACCACGCAAGATGCGGCGGTGTGACCTACCCCACCACACGACATGCAGGCCGCACTAAAGTGCGTGGGGTCTCCGCATCTATGGCAGACCTTTGGCTGTCCCTGGTAAAAGGCCAGGATCCTGTCCCTCCCTAAAAAGGCCGAGGAGGGAATGTGGGTGACTGAATTACCAGCTCTTCTCAACTTAACTGAGAAGGTCCAGGCTCCGGACCAGATGCCGTATTCGTCACGGTTTTTTACCGGGGTACCGTGTACCTCCCCAAATCTGCTCAACCAGGTCATGATGTCAATCGGAGATAGTGACTCATTATGGGTTAAAATGGTCACTACCTTCACGTCATTTTGACGGGATATGGGGATGACCCCAAAATCCCGTCAAACGGGCCTGTCTTTCACCAGCTCATAGCTCGACCAGAACAACTCCAGCCCCTCTGCTCGAGCAAAGCTGATGTCAAACATTGAGGTGCCGAAGGGATGGATCAGGGCATAGATGTCACAAGCCCTGAAGCCCATCGTCAGCAATAGCTCAACCACCACATTTCTTCTGGGGCATGCTTCATTGCCATTCCACTTCAGACGGACCACATTCCTCCGAGCACCCCCTGGCCCACCTGTAGGGAGCGACCAATTCCTGCTATCCTTTCGGAAGGCTGCCAGACCATGGCGCTGGATCCAAAAATCCAGCCCGACCCGCTTCCCATCTATGACAGCTGACCTCTCTCCCCGGCTCAGGGCATCTGTGAGTTGCTGCCCTGGATCAATCTCTCCTCCTATGCCGCCGGACAAAAGATCCACAGCCGTCCCGGTGACCACACTGGCATAGCTTCTGCCACCTGTGGCCACTGGGAGGGGGGGGTGGGCCGGTTGCAGCCTCTGCCATGACCTTCCCTGTTCCTATCAAAGTTTCAATTCTGGATGTTCCAGCTCCTTTCGACACTCCCAGGGACTCCACTATGTTGGAGACCCCCACTCCAATCTTTTTTGGGGCTTCTGGGGTCCCCCCGACACCCCTACAACATCTATGGGTGCCTCAGACACATGCCTAGGTGCTTCCGATGCGCCCTTATTTGGTACCCCTGACTTTTGGATTTCCCCCTCAGCCCACCTAGCAGACACTCCAGCCCCGCCCGCAGACAACCCCCCCCCCCACGGGCACCAACACCGTGTTTGCCCGCCCCGGGGTGGCTGGGGACTGCACGGCGCACTCACCCCCCGCGGGTGCATGCCAAACTCCAGCCGGCTGAGGACCCTCCGCTTCTTTCTCCTGGCTTGCCTGCCCAGGCCTTGGTGTCCCCACAGACAACGGGTTGCTCTGGGCTGTGGACTCTGCACACACAAACGGCACATAGCGAGTGTTCACCATTTCTACAATCTTCTTTTTCTTGCTATACATGTCTTCTGGTGGGGAGTCATCTCCAAAGGAAAACAGGGAGAGATTCAGGGGAGATTTAACTCTGTGAACTTCAGATCTGAGACAACCTCCCTTGCTGCTTCCAGCAAAATCCTTCCCGCCTGTGTCCGCCTCACTGGTGCTCGTCCCGCCTTCCTCTGTGGAAGACCCGGAGGAGGGTGCCGGCTCCGGCTGCCTGGCTGGAATGCTGCACTGGGATGAGGACTGGGACAAAGGCTGGAATGCCCTCACTGGTTTTTGTGAGCACACTTCACCTTCAGCTTCATCGCTGCTGCTGCTGCCAGCTGCACTCCTACTATTAGCAGGGGAGCCAGCTGGCAGGGCATTTAACCCCGCATAGTCCCGGGATGCATCAAATCGTTCCTGGTTTCTAAGCCTCTCGGCCATGGGACCCCCAGTATCAAGAATCTCCTTCTTTCTGTCTTTTAACACTTTCATTTCCATTTTTATCTTCCTAATTTGCTCAGCATACTATGGGCGCTTCCACTTAGAACCATAATTTGCCTTTGATCTTAGTCCATCCACTGTCATCTGGAGCTTCCCCAAGCTCCTGCTGCAAAATTCATATTCCTTCATCATACTGGTAATCCTCTTACTATATGCATTTACGGACTCACCGGGGTGTTTGGTTCCCCATTCCAGTGCACGTTGGGGAGACCGGGACTGGGACCTGCTGCGGCCAGTGCTACCATTCTCCTGGGATCTTTTCAATCTCTCAGACCTTCTGGGCTCCACTTCGCCCGGTCCTCCACACCCGACTGGGGCCAGTAGCTCCCCTCTGTTCCTTCCTGGCTCCTCCAAAGAAACAGAGGCTGTCTCAGGCTGAGACATGCCTGGAAAGCCTCCCCCGCCCTTAGGAGAGGGAGAGCTTGCACATACAGCCTTCTCTCAGCAGTGCACTCACAGAATGTGCAGGACACACCCACAAGTCCCAGCAGGCTGGAGTTCTTTTATTATGAAAGTATAAAACTGTTACAAAGTAAAACTTGTCTTACATTTCCTGACAAAAACTCAACAAAGGGCTATGCAACTGCATGGAGCATCCTTCAACGTCCTCCTCCTTGAGGCTTCCCATGGTGCCTGACTCTGGCGTCCGGTTCCGGTGTCCGACTCCGATGTTTTCTGGCCGTGTCCACCACCTTCCTTTGCCTTGCCCCCGTACCGAAACACGTGTGGAGAAAGAAAGGAAAAGAGTTGTGTCACCATTCAGCCCAACAAACATAACTTTTCCCTTTTTGGGAGGGAGGAATTGCCCTGCGGCAGCTACCCCTATGACGGGTCCGCCTATCACCCCCGTTGCATGTACCTATATTTATATACAAGCCAAAATAATATGCACTGTAATAGAAAGCTATATGCAAAGGAGAAAAAAAATTTTTTATTTTTTTTTTATCACACTAATACCAAACAGGAAAGAAAAACCAACGGAAATAGTAGAACCATTTCTTTTGGAAAACTCCGAACAGACCTTAGTATTTCATGAAAGCACACATTTTTACTTTACAGAAACGGACATACACATGGAAGACATACATTTCCCCCTTTTGTGGCTCCAGGGCAGATGTCTGAAAACCCTATGCGCACGTACCTGCTTTGGAAAACAAAAATCTGTTATGTGCAGGAAAAGGGGTAACAGCCCTCCACCGGGGAGGAGAGAGCGTGGAACCTACGACACTGGAAAGTGGAAACCCCTCCACCTTCCATCCGGCATGCCTCGGTCCCCCGACTCTCTGGAGCGCAACTTTCCCAGGTCAGCAAGGATGTCCCTACATACCGTGTCTACAGGGAGGACTTTCTGCCGCGTCGAAACTAAACATCGTGCGTGCCACGTGTAATACCTAACCACTAAGCTAACTAGGTATAACGTGCAGCGGTCCTTGCCCTCCAGGTATCTGAATGCCCCATACGCCCACTCAGGGTAGGAGAGGGCAGCTAGCCGAGGCCAGCCGATGGAAGCCCCCACTTGTTTGTAAACCTCTGCATTGTAGGGGCAATGAAGCAGGAAATGCTCCATGGTCTCCACTAGGGAGGCACATTGCTCGCGGGGACAGAACCTGTCATCCGCGTTTCTGTACTTCAAGTTGTCCCTTACATACAACTTCCCATGGAAGGAGCGCCAGGCCAGATCTCAAAACTTCTGGGGGACCCGTGTTGAGTTCAAAAGCAGCAGCCCCCCCTCCAGGTCCTTACCTGGGCAGTCCTTGAGGGCCAGTGGTTTCTGAAAGTGGGCGATCAAGACGCGCCTGTCGAGACATTGCCTCGTCAGGGATCTGATCTCCCCCACCCCCAGACCCCACCGACGTATCAATTTCAGAACCGGAGCAACGTAAGCCGGGAGGTGTCCGTGTGGCATGCGGAAATCCTTCACACGCCCTCCAGTCTCCCATTCCTGGAAGAACGGCCCAAACCATCCTTTGGCGGAGACTACCCACCACGGAGCCCTTCCTGTAATCCAGAAGTTGGCCACGTTGGTTTTGAAAAATGTGTTTACGAGAAACACCACAGGGTTCACCATAGCCAAACCCCCAAGTCTCCTTGGTCGATATGTGATCTCCCGTTTGACTAGGTTCAGCCTGCTTTCCCATAACAGTTGGAAAAACAGGCTGTAGACCCGTGTCCAGAAAGGCTCTGGCAAGACACAGACGCTGCCCAAATAAATTAACAAGGGGAGCAGGAAAGTTTTGACAAGGCCCACCCTTTCTCTTAGGGACAAAGACCATCCCTTCCACTGGTCGACCTTCTGGCTGACATCCTTCAGTCTACCTTCCCAGTTTTTGGTGGGGTAATCACCCAGGTCGAAACGGATGCCCAGAATTTTGGCGCTCTCTTGGGGAGCTGGGAGGGTGTCCGGGAGCCTGAAATCAGGCGCTGCCCCAGCCAGAGACTCTCGCACTTTTCCCAGTTGACTTGGGATCCGGAAGCCTCCGAACACCTGGCCACCTCCGACACCACGGCCTCCGCCTCCCCCTGGGAGGAGACGAAAATCGTGACATCATCGGCGTAGGCCACCACCTTCAAGGCCGGACCCGGCCCTACCAGACCCGCCCTGACCCCCACCACCGGCCTGCTCCCTAACCGCCTTAAAAAGGGGTCGATCGCGAACGCGTATAGTAGGGGGCTCAAGGGACAGCCCTGGCGGACACCAGACCCTACCGAAAAGGGGCGCCCAACCCAACCGTTCACAAGCGGGAAACTCTCAGCCCCTCTGTACAAGATTTTTAACGATTCCACAAACCCCATCGGTAGACCATAGCGCAGAAGGACCAACAAGAGATACTCATGGTTAACCCTGTCAAAAGCCTTTCTCTGATCCAGGGACAGCAGAAACCCCTTCCAGTTCCCAGCCCTACTCTGCTCCACGGCCTCCCGGACACAACAGACAACACCTAACGTGCTTCGGCCGGGGACAGAGCAATGCTGGTCCGCTGAAAGGAGGTCCAGTGCAAAGCGCACAAGCCGGCTGAAAAGAATCTTAGCCAGAACCTTTCGGTCCGTGTTGAGAAGGGCTATGGGCCTCCAATTCTCAATACGGGACGAATCTTTACCCTTTGACAGAACTATCAGGGCTGACTTCCTCATTGACTCTGGCAACTTGCCCGAGGATAGGCAGTCATTAAAGATCTCGGCCAATAGGGGAGCCAATTGCTCCTTAAAAGTTTTGTAGAACTCGGACGTTAAGCCGTCCGGACCTGGCGTTTTCTTGGGCCGAAGCCCATCAAAGGCCAGTCTCACTTCCTCTGCCGTGATGGGTTCTGTCAAAACGTGCAACCCGGAGACCACCCCCTCCTCCGAGATGGTTTGGGTCAGAAAACTAAAGACTCCATCTTTGTCCAGATCCCTCTCTGCCAGGAGTTCCGAGTAGAAGGATCTGACGATCTCCAGAATCTCTGAACTGGACCTCTTCAGGGATCCTGTATCATCCATCAGTCCAGTCACCAACTTGCTTCTCACTGACATCTTACAGTTCCTGTAGGGGTCGGGCGAGCGGAACTTCCCGAAATCCCTCTCCAGAACCAAAGATGTGTGCCTATCATACTGGCACCTCTTGAGCAGAGATTTCACTCTGGTGACTTCCGTACGGTCGCCCCCAGTGGAGACGAGTTTCTCTAGCTTCCTCCTCAGGCCCTGGTACACTCGGTACAAGGTCAGGGCCCTAAGGCTGGATAGCTCACGGAAGAATTTCGCAGCCCTCTTTTTGAAGACCTCCCACCACTCTGACTTACTATTGCAGAGGCCCATGAGTGGAATCTGGCTCTGAAGGAAGTCCTCGAAACACAGTCTCACTGCTTCTTCTTCCATGAGGGCCGGATTCAGCTTCCATAACCCCCTTCCAGCCTGAGGAGTTTCTGAAACATTCAGAGAAAAAGAAATCAAACAGTGGTCAGAGAATTCCACCTCGGTCACCTCGAGAGGTGTCGAGATGGCCACCTCTTTAACATAAAACCTATCTATTCTAGACCTACAGCTACATCGATGGTAAGTGAACACCGTGCCGCCTGAGGTGCCTCGAACGTGGACATCCTCCAGGCGGGCCTCACTCACTATACTATTCAACGCGACGCTGTCATAGGCCAACCTGTCTCTGGCGCCTCCCCTATCTGAGGACCTCGTGACGTTGTTGAAGTCCCCGCCAAAGACCACCAGTCGACCTGAAAAAAGATAGGGTTTAATCCTTGTGAAGAGGTCCTTCCTCTCGAACTTAGTTTGAGGACCGTAGATGTTAATGAGCCGGAGCTCCTGCCCCTCCACAAGGACGTCTAACACCAGACACCTACCCATTTCTACTTCAATCACTCGTCGGCATGTGACATTTGCAGTCTTAAAAAGGACTGCCACCCCGCTATACGGCTCGGCCGCAAGAGACCAGTAAGATGGTCCGTGCCTCCACTCTCTCTTTGCTTTATGTAATAAGCCGAGGTCAATTAACCTGGTCTCTTGCAAAAATAAAATGTCGGCTTCAACGCGGCCGAGAAAATCAAAGGCCATAAATCTTGCCGTATCAGACATTATGCTGGCAACATTAATACTTGCCAGTGTCAACGGGGAGAGTGCCGCCATAAGGAGTGATTAAGGTTAGACGGCCTTCCTCTTCCCACCTCCCTCCACCAACACAGTATCCCCCCCTCCCCCCGCCCCCCGTTTGAGACACACTGTCATGTCCATCCCGGACCCTGGCCCTCCCTCCCCTGAGGATGGGATGCCTTTGTCCGGGGGTTCCCTATCCCCCCCTCCCTCGGCAGGGACCGACTCCGCCGATGAGGGGGGGGGCGCATACTGCTCTTGCCGGGCCCTGTCCGCCAGTAGTTTTTGGCGCCGGCGGGACAGGATTTACCCCCTCCCCGTCCACTGGGGCGGGCAGGAGTGAGCCCGTCTCGTCGACATTCTCCAGGGCCTGGAAGCGGTTTGACTCCTCCAGGGGGGAGCCAGCCACGCTTTCCTTTGGCATTTGTTTTTCTGTTGAGGTATGGATTTTTTGGGGTTTGGTTGAGGAGGAAGGCCCGCCCTTCCTCCGGCGCCTCTTTCTCTTTTTCTGTATCCAGTCCTGGCCACCCTCATCCGTACTGTCCTCGCTTGGATAGGAACTTGCAGGACTGGAAGCCGCCTCCTCCGCCTCTATTCTCCTAACCTCCTCGTTCAGCTCGCTCTCCCGCAGAGGTCCCGCAGGAGTCTCGGAAACATGACGCCCTTTGGACGCGAGGCTCAGGGACACCTTCCCTGGTGGAGGCGGAGCCCTCGCACCCGCACGGGCTACCCTGCGCTTGTCGCGACTAACTGGGCGGGGTCTGTTTTCGCTCACTGAACCCCCTTGGCCCACGCCTCTGCTCGTCCCCTCCCCTGCGGAGAACCCAAAAACTGGGGTCCCCACCGTGGGTGGGGCGGCGTCAGCCCGCGCCAGAGGGCAGCGGCTGAACGGGTGACCAGTCTCACCACACAGGTGGCACCTAATCGTCCGGCACGATGCGGCAGGGTGGCCCACCCCCCCACAGCGAGCGCAGACCACGGTGTTAGAGGCCGTGCTGAAGTGAGTAGGGTCGCCGCACCGGTGACAGACTTTCGGCTGCCCCTGGTAGAAAGCTAGGATCCTGTCTCTCCCCAGGTATGCTGAGGAGGGTATATGAGAAACCGATGGTCCTGATCTGTTCAACTTGATCATGAACGACCAAGCGCCCGACCAAATGCCATGTCCGTCCCTTATTTTAGTACCATACCCCAGGACTGTTCCAAACCTGGCCAGCCACGTATGGATTACGTGGCAAGAAAGGGACTCATTACGGGTAAGAATGGTCACTTTCTTCGTGGTGTCCTGGCGGGACACTGCCTCCACCCTAAAGTCCCGCCAGACGGGCTGGTCCTTCACCAGCATGTAATTGGACCAGAAGAGCTCCAGCCCCTCTGGTTTTACAAAGCTGATGTCAAACTCTTTGGTATTATGAGGATGTATCAAGGCGAAGATGTCCTCCACCTTGAAGCTCATCCCAAGGAGCAACTCAACGACTGTCCCCCTCGATGGACACACCTCATCGCCGATCCATATAAGACGGGCCACATTCCTCCTTCCACCATTCTGCCCGCTTGTAGGGAGTGACCAGCCTCCCGCATCTTCTCGGAAAGCTGACAACCCGAAGCGTTGCACCCACGGGTTCGTGTCGACCCGCACCCCCCCTACTGTGACGAAGGGGGCACCCCACTGTAGTCCATCGAGGAGTATGCGGCTTGGGTCCGAGATAGCGCCCCCAGACAAAGGATCCACCGCTCCCCCGGAGACCACCCCGGCGTAACTGCGGGTGCCAGGAGCCACCGGGGGAGCTGACGGACCCGCCACAGGCGCTGCCACCCCTCCCACACTCGCACCGGCCCCACTCCCATCTCCCCCATTCATACCTGCACTCGCCCTCCTCACGCACTTTCCCCTACCCTCCACCCCCTTAGTATTTGACTCCATTCGTGCCTCCGCCCCCACCCCTCCAGCATTCACCTCCACATCCATCACAACCTCCCCTACTACCCCCTCCACAGCGCTCCCCTGCGTAGGTGGCGCGGGGCCCGGCTGGCCAGCTGCTGCTGCTTCTTGGGCAAATGGCCCGAACACCAGAACTTCCTTCTGGGTTGGGGTTTTCTTACCCTTTTTCTTCTTGATCGTAAAGTCCTCCTCTGGTATGTCGTTGCCAAACATCATCTTGCTGGGGTCCTTTATTGGGGACTCGATAGTCTGGATCAGGGACATAAGGAATCCACCTGCTCCTTCTTCTGCGTCTGAATCTGGCTCCTCCCTGGGGCCCTGTTGGCGGGGAGGAATACTTGCATCAGTGTCTGTATTGGACTGAGGCTCCTCCCCTTGCGCCTGGGGGGCCGCCTCCTGACTCCGTGCAACACCTCCCCCCGGCTCTGGTGCTGCCGCCGCACCCCTTCCGTTGATCCCCAGCACCGCTGCTGGGCTTTCCTTACTGTGGGGTGGCACCGCAGCCACTCCACTCGCCTTGTCCTGGGGCACCGCTGCCCCGCTCATTTTAACCACTCCAACCGCCTTCTTTTGTGGCGACGCGGCGCCGCCGCCGCCTGCCCTAAGGGGTGCCGCCACCCCGTCCTTCCTCTGACCCTCCGGTTTACTGGCACCCTTGCCTTGCGGAGGCATGGCCCCCTGTGACACCGCTGCCACACTTCCCTGCGGGGCCACGCCCCCCTGTGACGACACCGTGCCGCCACTCATGGAAGCCACGCCCCCTCGTGATGCTGCCGCAGCATCCGCCCGCGGGGCCACGCCCCCCGAGGCCGCGCCTCCCTGAGACGTCACCGCGACGTCCCGCGTGGCCACGCCCCCCTGCGACGTCACCGCGACGTCCCGCGGGGCCACGCCCCCTTGCTTTGACGCCACCGCGGTGACCCGCGGGGCCACGCCCCCTTGTGACGTCACCGTGGCGTCCGCCCCCTCCGGGGCCACGGCCCCCCGCGGCCGCTCCACTGGTTTGACTGGGTCAGCTGGCTGCGGACCCGTGGATACGCCCAAGACCTCCTTTTCAGGCTTCTGGGATCTGAAGATGACCACCGAACATGGCTTGATTACTCCTCCCGAGCCTCTCCTCTCCTCAGCTGGTGTCTGGTAGGTTTCTTCTCCTTGCTTGCCCTGTGCAGTTTTCCCGGAAGGTGTACTTTGCACTGGCTTCTTAGACGGCGTACTGCTGGCTTGCGCTAGCAGCGTCTGGGGCTCCGCCGGGAACCCTGGCTGTACTACCTCCTTTAACTGTGGCTTAGCTTGTCTCCCCGGAGTGCCTGCGGGTGTAGTACCCCGAGGTGCTGGAGGGGGGGGGGGGGGGTAGTTTCCCTTCCCCACTGTCCTCGCTCCCGGATCCGCTCTCAGAGAGGTGCGCTGGGCTCGCCCTCCACGCCCTCTTGCTTTCCTCTGCAGGCAGGTCTTGAGTGCCTGATAGGCATGGCCGTGCAGACTGGCCGCCCAACGTACCCTGGTTTTCTGGGACCAGTAGCTCCCCACCATCCCTGGCTGGTCCCCCCCAGGAGATGGTGGCTGCTCCAGGCTGGAGCTCCACCTGCCTAACCTCCGGTTCTCCCTGGAGAGGGAGATGCAGACGTCCTTCTCTCACCAAGTTCCTACTCAGACTGAGTCAGAACACGCCCACCAGCACCAGCAGCTGGAACTCTTTTATTGTAAAATTGCAAAACATTACAACAGAAAACTGGTCATTTCATCTGACAAACAAAAACTAGGCCTAACTGTATGGAAAGTCCATTCCGTCCACTTCTCGTGTCTTTTCCCGTAACATCCCGCTTTGGTGCCTCCGAGTCTCTTGACCTCCCTTGCCATGCTCCCGTGCCGAAGTGCGTGTGGAGGGAAGAGAAGAAAAGAAGAAACAGTCACACCACTCATCCTACA
Source organism: Eleutherodactylus coqui (assembly GCF_035609145.1). Lineage (NCBI taxonomy): Eukaryota > Metazoa > Chordata > Amphibia > Anura > Eleutherodactylidae > Eleutherodactylus > Eleutherodactylus coqui. Next base: position 36,681,696 of record NC_089844.1, read on the forward strand.
ACACAAAAAACCCCCAGAGAGGGAGGAAATGCCCTGCGGCAGCGACCCCTGTTCCGGGTCCGCCCCTCACCCCCACAAAATAAGCCCATACATGTATATATACCCCCACACCAAATCATAAATACAAATTACATATATATATATATATATATATATATATATATATATATTTTTTTTTTTTTATATAACACACCTAAAAAGGAAGCATAACAAACCAAGGGAACCCCCCTCCCAAAAGAAAAAAACATTTTTTTTTTTTTCCTTTTTTCCCTTCCCCTATACACTTGACAAAACCCAAGAAGACCGTAATATTACATTTCCAAACATAACTTTACCAAAAAGGATATACATGAAAAAGGAAACATACATTACCCCCTTTAAGGCACCAGGGCAGATGTCCGAAAACCCTATGCACATATACCTGCTTTGGAAAAACAAAATTCTGTTATGTGCAGGAAAAGGGGGTAACAGCCCTCCACCGGGGAGGAGAGAGCAGGGAACCTAAGGCACCGGAAAGTGGAAACCCCTCCACCTTCCATCCGGCGTGCCTCGGTCCCCCGACTCCCTGGAGCGCAACTTTGCCAGGTCACCAAGGATGTCCCTACATACTGTGTCAACAGGGAGGACTTTCTGCCGCGTCGAAACTAAACATCGTGCGTGCCACGTGTAGTACCTAACCACTAGGCTAACTAGGTATAACGTGCAGCGGTCCTTGCCCTCCAGGTATCTAAACGCCCCATACGCCCACTCAGGGTAGGAGAGGGCAGCTAGCCGAGGCCAGCCGATGGAAGCCCCCACCTGTTTGTAAACCTCTGCATTGTAGGGGCAATGAAGCAGGAAATGCTCCATGGTCTCCACTAGGGAGGCACATTGCTCGCGGGGACAAAATCTGTCATCCGCGTTTCTGTACTTCAGGTTGTCCCTTACATACAACTTCCCATGGAAGGAGCGCCAGGCCAGATCCCAAAATTTCTGGGGGACCCGTGTTGAGTTCAAAAGCAGCAGCCCCCCCTCCAGGTCCTTACCTGGGCAGTCCTTGAGGGCCAGTGGTTTTTGGAAGTGGGCGATCAAGACATGCCTGTCGAGACACCGCCTCGCCAGGGATCTGATCTCCCCCACCCCCAAACCCCACCGACGTATCACTTTCAGAACCGGAGCAACGTAAGCCGGGAGGTGTCCGTGTGGCGTGCGGAAATCCTTCACACGCCCTCCAGTCTCCCATTCCTGGAAGAATGGCCCAAGCCACCCTTTGGCGGAGACTACCCACCAAGGAGCCCTTCCTGTATTCCAGAAGTTGGCTATGTTGGTCTTAAGAAACGTGTTTACAAGAAACACCACAGGGTTTACCATAGCCAAACCCCCAAGTCTCCTTGGTCGATATGTGATCTCCCGTTTGACTAGGTTCAGCCTGTTTCCCCATAACAGTTGGAAAAACAGGCCGTAGACCCGTGTCCAGAAAGGCTCTGGCAAGGCACAGACGCTGCCCAAATAAATTAACAAGGGGAGCAGGAAGGTTTTGACAAGGCTCACCCTTTCTCTTAGGGACAAAGACCATCCCTTCCACTGGTCGACCTTCTGGCCGACATCCTTCAGTCTACCTTCCCAATTTTTGGTGGGGTAATCACCCTGGTCGAATCGGATGCCCAGAATTTTGGCGCTCTCCTGGGGAGCCGGGAGGGTGTCCGGGAGCCTAAAATCAGGCGCTCCCTCCCCCAGCCAGAGACTCTCACACTTTTCCCAGTTGACTTGGGATCCGGAAGCCTCCGAATACCTGACCACCTCCGACACCACGGCCTCCGCCTCCCCCTGGGAGGAGACGAAAATCGTGACATCATCAGCGTAGGCCACCACCTTCAAGGCCGGACCCGGCCCTACCAGACCCGCCCTGATCCCCACCAACGGTCCGCTCCCCAACCGCCTTAAAAAGGGGTCGATCGCGAACGCGTATAGCAGGGGGCTCAAGGGACAGCCCTGGCGGACACCAGACCCTACCGAAAAGGGGCGCCCAGCCCAACCGTTTACAAGCGGGAAACTCTCAGCCCCTCTGTACAAGATCTTTAACCATTCCACAAACCCCATCGGTAGACCATAGCGCAGGAGGACCAACCAGAGATACTCGTGGTTAACCCTGTCAAAAGCCTTTCTCTGATCCAGGGACAGCAAGAACCCCCTCCAGTTCCCAGCCCTACTCTGCTCCACGGCCTCCCGGACACAACAGACAGCACCTAGCGTGCTACGGCCAGGGACAGAGCAATGCTGGTCTGCCGAAAGGAGGCTCGGTGCAAAACGCACGAGCCGGCTGAAAAGTATCTTAGCCAGAACCTTCCGGTCCGTGTTGAGAAGAGCTATGGGCCTCCAATTCTCAATACGGAACGAGTCCTTACCCTTTGACAGGACAATCAAGGCTGACTTCCTCATTGACTCCGGCAACCTGCCTGAGGATAGGCAGTCGTTAAAAATCTCAGCCAATAGGGGAGCCAATTGCTCCTTAAAAGTTTTGTAAAACTCGGACGTTAAGCCGTCCGGACCTGGCGTTTTCTTGGGCCGAAGCCCATCAAAGGCCAGTCTCACTTCCTCTGCCGTGATAGGTTCTGTCAAAACGTGCAACCCGGAGACCACCCCCTCCTCCGAGATGGTTTGGGTCAGAAAACTAGAGACTCCATCTTTGTCCAGATCCCTCTCTGCCAGGAGCTCCGAGTAGAAGGATCTGACGATCTCCAGAATCTCTGAACTGGACCTCTTCAGGGATCCTGTATCATCCATCAGTCCCGTCACCAACTTACTTCTCACTGACATCTTGCAGTTCCTGTAGGGGTCGGGCGAGCGGAACTTCCCGAAATCCCTCTCCAGAACCAAAGATGCGTGCCTATCATACTGGCACCTCCTGAGCAGAGATTTCACTCTGGTGACTTCCGTACGGTCGCCCCCAGTGGAGACGAGTTTCTCTAGCTTCCTCCTCAGGCCCTGGTACACTCGGTACAAGGTCAGGGCCCTGAGGCTGGATAGCTCACGGAAGAATTTCGCAGCCCTCTTTTTGAAGACCTCCCACCACTCTGACTTACTATTGCAGAGGCCCATGAGTGGAATCTGGCTCTGAAGGAAGTCCTCGAAGTACTGTCTCACCGCTTCTTCTTCCATGAGGGCCGGATTCAGCTTCCATAACCCCCTTCCCGCCTGAGGAGTTTCTGAAACATTCAGAGAAAAAGAAATCAAACAGTGGTCAGAGAATTCCACCTCGGTCACCTCGAGAGGCGTCGAGATGACCTCCTCCTTAACATAAAACCTATCTATTCTAGACCTACAGCTACCTCGATGATATGTGAACACCGTGCCGCCTGAGGTGCCTCGAACGTGGACATCCTCCAGGCGGGCCTCACTCACTATACTATTCAACGCGACGCTGTCATAGGCCAACCTGTCTCTGGCGCCTCCCCTATCTGAGGACCTCGTGACGTTGTTGAAGTCCCCGCCAAAGACCACCAGTCGACCTGAAAAAAGATAGGGTTTAATCCTTGTGAAGAGGTCCTTCCTCTCGAACTTGGTTTGAGGACCGTAGATATTAATGAGCCGGAGCTCCTGCCCCTCCACAAGGACGTCTAACACCAGACACCTACCCATTTCTACTTCGATCACTCGTCGGCATGTGACATTTGCAGTCTTAAAAAGGACTGCCACCCCGCTATACGGCTCGGCCGCAAGAGACCAGTAGGATGGTCCGTGCCTCCATTCTCTCCTTGCTTTGTGCACCAAGCCGAGGTCAGCTAACCTGGTCTCTTGCAAAAACAAAATGTCGGCTTCAACGCGGCCGAGAAAATCAAAGGCCATAAATCTTGCCTTCCTCTTCCCACCTCCCTCCACCAATACAGTGTCCCCGCCTCCCTCCGCCCCCCGTTTGAGGCACACTGACATGTCCATCCCAGACCCTGGCCCTCCCCCCCCTGAGGATGGGTCGCCTTTGTCTGGGGGTTCCCTATCCCCCCCTCCCTCGGCAGGGACCGACTCTGCCGACGGGGGGGGGGCGCATACTGCTCTTGCCGGGTCCTGTCCGCCAGTTGTTTTTGGCGCCAGCGGGACAGGATTTACCCCCTCCCCGTCCGCTGGGTCGGGCAGGAGTGAGCCTGTCTCACTGACATTCTCCAGGGCCTGAAAGCGGTTTGACTCCTCCAGGGGGGAGCCGGCCACGCTTTCCTTTGGTTTTTTTGGGGAGTTTGGATTTTTTTTCCTCTAACTGAGGAGGAAGGCACGACCTTCCTCCGGCGCCTCTTTCTCTTGTTCTGTATCCAGTCCTGGCCACCCTCATCCACACTGTCTTCACTTGGATGGGAACTTGCAGGACCGGAAGCCGCCTCCTCCGCCTCTATTCTCCTAACCTCCTCATTCAGCTCGCTCTCCTGCAGAGGTCTCGCAGGAGTCTCGGAAACAGGACACCCTTTGGGCGCGAGGCTCAGGGACACCTTCCCTGGTGGAGGCGGAGCCCTCACGCCCGCACGGGCTACCCTGCGCTTGTCGCGACTAACTGGGCGGGGTCTGTTTTCACTCACTGAACCCCCTTGGCCCCCGCCTCCGCTCGTCCCCTCCCCTGCAGAGAACCCAAAAACCGGGGTCCCCACCGTGGGAGGGGCGGCATCAGCCCGAGCCAGAGGGCAGCGGCTGAACGGGTGACCAGTTTCACCGCACAGGTGACACCTAATTGTCCGACACGATGCGGCAGGGTGGCCCACCCCCCCACAACGAGCGCAGACCAAGGTGTCACAGGCCGCGCTGAAGTGGGTAGGGTCGCCGCACCGGTGACAGACTTTCGGCTGCCCCTGGTAGAAGGCTAGAATCCTATCCCTCCCCAGGTATGCTGAGGAGGGTATGTGAGAAACCGAGTGACCTGATCGATTCAACTTAACCATGAATGACCATGCGCCAGACCAAATGCCATGTTCGTCTCTGATCTTCGTTCCAAAACCTAAAACTGTACCATATCTGGCCAGCCACGTGTGGATTATGTGGCAAGAAAGGGACTCATTACGGGTGAGAATGGTCACTTTCTTCGTGGTGTCCTGGCGGGACACTGCCTCCACCCTAAAGTCCCGCCAGACGGGCTGGTCCTTCACCAGCATGTAATTTGACCAGAAGAGCTCCAGCCCCTCTGGTTTTACAAAGCTGATGTCGAACTCTTTGGTAGTGTGAGGATGTATCAAGGCGAAGATGTCCTCCACCTTGAAACTCATCCCAAAGAGTAGCTCGACAACTGTCCCCCTCGATGGACACGCCTCACTGCCGACCCATACAAGACGAGCCACATTCCTCCTGCCACCATTCTGCCCGCTTGTAGGGAGTGACCAGCCTCCCACATCCTCTCGGAAAGCCGATAACGCAAACTGTTTCACCCACGGGTTCGTGTCGACCCGCACCCCCCCTACTGTGACGAAGGGGTCGCCCCGCTGTAGTCCGTTGAGGAGTATGCGGCTTGGGTCCGAACTAGCGCCCCCAGACAAAGGACCCACCGCTCCCCCAGAGACCACCCCAGCGTAACTGCGGGTGCCGGGAGTCACCGGGGGAGCCGACGGACCCGCCACAGGCGCTGCCGCCCCTCCCGCACTCACACCAGCCCCACTCATACCTGCTTCAACTGTCTCTGCGCTAGCCCTCCGCACACTCTTCCCTTTACTCTCTGCCCCCACCTTAGTACCTGCCTCCACGCATACCACCACCCCCCTCCCCCCAGCATTCACTTCCGCATTCACCCCTACATCCATCGCAGCCACTCCCCCTGCCCCCTCCACAACGCACCCCTGAGTGGCCGGCACGGGGGCTGGCTGACCGGCTGCCACTGCATCACGCGTTAGAGGCCCAAAAATCAAAATTTCTTTTTCCACTTTTTGGGACTTCTTACCCTTCTTATTTTTCACCTTGTAATCCTCCTCTGGCATACTATCACCGAAGAACAGCCGGCTGGTGTCCTTGATTGGGGCCTCTATGGTTTGGATACAAGACATCAGATATCCTCCTGCCTCCTCCTCCATGTCTGTCTCCTCCTCAGACACCTCTCTTGGACTCCGCTGCCGGGGGGCGATGCTTGCGTCAGAATCGGTTTCTGCCTCCGTCACCTCCCCTCCTGCCTTGGGGGCCACCTCAAGACCATGTGGTGAGACTCCCTCCGCATCTGGTGCTGCATCCTTCTTGTTATCTCCCAGCACCGCTGCTGGGTCCTTCCTGTTGCGGGGTGGCGCCGCTGCCGCCCCGCCTGCCTTTGCTTGGGGCACCGCCGCCCCGCCCACTCCAACCTCCGTTACCTCCTTTACTTGTGACGACACGGCGCCACTGACCGTCTTACGGGGTGCCGCCACCCCGTCTTTCATTTGGCCCATCTGGGGCTCCGCCGCCCCTCCTCCGCCCCTGGGGGCCTGCTTGCTGCCGCCCTTACTCTGAGGGGGCATGACCCCCTGCGACACCGCTGCCGCGCCTGCCCGTGGGGCCACGCCCCCCGTGACGTCACCGCGACGCCACCCGAGGCCACGCCCCCCTGTGACATCACCGCGACACCACCCGAGGCCACGCCCCCCCGCGACGCCACCATGGCATCACCCGAGGCCACGCCCCCCCCCGACGCCACCATGGCATCACCCGAGGCCACGCCCCCCCCCCCCCCCCCCCCCGTGACGTTACCGCGACATCACCCGAGACCACGCCTCCCTGCATCACCACCGAGGCGCCCCCTGCCTCTGGGGCCACGCCCCCTTGTAATGACATTGTTGCTTTAGCTGCTTTAGTTGCTCCAGCTGACTGCTGGGCTTCAGCCACACCCATAGCCTCCTTATCAGGTTTCTGCACCCGGTAAAGGATCACTGAACATGAGCTGGTTACACCTCCAGAACTGTTCCTGGGTTTCTCCTCCTTTTTTGAAGATAGGTGAGCCACCTCTGAAGACTGTGCATTTTCTTGTTTGTTGCTTTGTATATCAACTTGCTTGCTGCCTTGTGTATCAACTTGCTTGCTGCTTTGTGTATCAACTTGCTCGTTGCTCTGAGCTTTACCTTGCTTGCTGCTCTGTGTATCACCGTGCTTGCTCTGCAGACCCTTCTTGGGAAGTGTACCAGCGGGGTCCTCCTCCTTTCTCCGCCCCCCGCTGGTTTGCGCCGGCAGCGACTGGGGTTTTACCATGATGCCAGGTTGCACCACTTCCCTTGCTTGAGATTTGACCTTGTTTCCCGGGGTGCCTCCGGGTGTGGCACCCTGGGGCGCTAAGGGGGGGGTGACTTTCCCGTCCCCGTTGTCCTCACCCCCCGACCCACTTTCTGACCCCGAAAAATGGGCCGGACTTGCTCTCCACGATGCGGTGCTATTTTCCGCTGGCAGATCCTTTGGCTGGCCTGGCTGGCCCACTGGCAGATCCTTTGGCTGGCCTGGCTGGCCCACTTGGCCTCCTGACATACCTTCTGTTTCTGGGACCAGTAACTCTCCACCATCCCTGGCTGGTCCCCCCCAGGAGATGGTGGCTGCTCCGGGTTGGAGCTCCACTCCCTAGGCCTTAATTTCTTCCTCTGGGTCCTCAGGGAGCAGTAAAACCGACCTCCTTCCTTGCTGCAGTCTGCACAGACTCTGGCTGGAACCACGCCCACAGGAACCAGCAGCTGGAACTCTTTTATTATAAAATTGCAAAACATAACACAAGAACTTGTCATATCTCATCTGACTAACAAAAAAGTCTAAGCATAACCGTATGAAAAGTTCGCTTTATCCACTTCACGAGTCTTTTTCCATGTCATCCCGTTTTGGTGCATCCGGGTCTCTTGTCCTCCCTTGCCATGCTCCCGTGCCGAGGTGCGTGTGGAGGGAAGAGAAAAAAAAGAAAAACCAGTCACACCACTCAACCTACAACACACATAACTCCCTAGGGAGAGAGGAAAATGCCCTGCGACAGCTACCCCTGTGCCGGGTCCGCCCCTCACCCCCACAAAATAAGCCCACATTACATATATACATATCCCCCCACCAAAATTATAAATACAAAATTATATATATATATATATATATATATATATATATTTATTTTTTTTTTTATTTTTTATTTTTTCCACACCTAAAAAAGGAAACATGACAGACCAAGGGAACCCCCCTCCCAATTTTTTTTTTTTTTTTTCCCCCCAAACCCAAGAAGACCATAATATTACATAAACATAACTTTACCAAAAAGGACATACATGAAAAACGGAACCATACATTACCCACTTTAAGGCACCAGGGCAGATGTCCGAAAACCCTATGCACATATACCTGCTTTGGAAAAACAAAATTCTGTTATGTGCAGGAAAAGGGGGTAACAGCCCTCCACCGGGGAGGAGAGAGCAGGGAACCTAAGGCACCGGAAAGTGGAAACCCCTCCACCTTCCATCCTGCGTGCCCCGGTCCCCCGACTCCCTGGAGCGCAACTTTGCCAGGTCACCAAGGATGTCCCTACATACTGTGTCAACAGGGAGGACTTTCTGCCGCGTCGAAACTAAACATCGTGCGTGCCACGTGTAGTACCTAACCACTAGGCTAACTAGGTATAACGTGCAGCGGTCCTTGCCCTCCAGGTATCTAAACGCCCCATACGCCCACTCAGGGTAGGAGAGGGCAGCTAGCCGAGGCCAGCCGATGGAAGCCCCCACCTGTTTGTAGACCTCTGTATTGTAGGGGCACTGAAGCAGAAAATGCTCCATGGTCTCCACTAGGGAGGCACATTGCTCGCGGGGACAAAATCTGTCATCCGCGTTTCTGTACTTCAGGTTGTCCCTTACATACAACTTCCCATGGAAGGAGCGCCAGGCCAGATCCCAAAACTTCTGGGGGACCCGTGTTGAATTCAAAAGCAGCAGCCCCCCCTCCAGGTCCTTACCTGGGCAGTCCTTGAGGGACAGCGGTTTTTGGAAGTGGGCGATCAAGACATGCCTGTCGAGACACCGCCTCGCCAGGGATCTGATCTCCCCCACCCCCAAACCCCACCGACGTATCACTTTCAGAACCGGAGCAACGTAAGCCGGGAGGTGTCCGTGTGGCGTGCGGAAATCCTTCACACGCCCTCCAGTCTCCCATTCCTGGAAGAACGGCCTAAACCATCCTTTGGCGGAGACTACCCACCAAGGAGCCCTTCCTGTATTCCAGAAGTTGGCTACGTTGGTCTTAAGAAATGTGTTTACGAGAAACACCACAGGGTTTACCATAGCCAAACCCCCAAGTCTCCTTGGTCGATATGTGATCTCCCGTTTGACTAGGTTCAGCCTGTTTCCCCATAACAGCTGGAAAAACAGGCTGTAGACCCGTGTCCAGAAAGGCTCTGGCAAGACACAGACGCTGCCCAAATAAATTAACAAGGGGAGCAGGAAGGTTTTGACAAGGCTCACCCTTTCTCTTAGGGACAAAGACCATCCCTTCCACTGGTCGACCCTCTGGCTGACATCCTTCAGTCTACCTTCCCAATTTTTGGTGGGGTAATCACCCTGGTCGAATCGGATGCCCAGAATTTTGGCGCTCTCTTGGGGAGCCGGGAGGGTGTCCGGGAGCCTAAAATCAGGCGCTCCCTCCCCCAGCCAGAGACTCTCACACTTTTCCCAGTTGACTTGGGATCCGGAAGCCTCCGAATACCTGACCACCTCCGACACCACGGCCTCCGCCTCCCCCTGGGAGGAGACGAAAATCGTGACATCATCAGCGTAGGCCACCACCTTCAAGGCCGGACCCGGCCCTACCAGACCCGCCCTGATCCCCACCAACGGTCCGCTCCCCAACCGCCTTAAAAAGGGGTCGATCGCGAACGCGTATAGTAGGGGGCTCAAGGGACAGCCCTGGCGGACACCAGACCCTACCGAAAAGGGGCGCCCAGCCCAACCGTTCACAAGCGGGAAACTCTCAGCCCCTCTGTACAAGATCTTTAACCATTCCACAAACCCCATCGGTAGACCATAGCGCAGGAGGACCAACCAGAGATACTCATGGTTAACCCTGTCAAAAGCCTTTCTCTGGTCCAGGGACAGCAAGAACCCCCTCCAGTTCCCAGCCCTACTCTGCTCCACGGCCTCCCGGACACAACAGACAGCACCCAGCGTGCTACGGCCAGGGACAGAGCAGTGCTGGTCTGCCGAAAGGAGGCTCGGTGCAAAACGCACGAGCCGGCTGAAAAGTATCTTAGCCAGAACCTTCCGGTCCGTGTTGAGAAGAGCTATGGGCCTCCAATTCTCAATACGGGACGTGTCCTTACCCTTTGACAGGACAATCAAGGCTGACTTCCTCATTGACTCCGGCAACCTGCCCGAGGATAGGCAGTCGTTAAAGATCTCAGCCAATAGGGGAGCCAATTGCTCCTTAAAAGTTTTGTAGAACTCGGACGTTAAGCCGTCCGGACCTGGCGTTTTCTTGGGCCGAAGCCCATCAAAGGCCAGTCTCACTTCCTCTGCCGTGATGGGTTCTGTCAAAATGTGCAACCCGGAGACCACCCCCTCCTCCGAGATGGTTTGAGTCAGAAAACTAGAGACTCCATCTTTGTCCAGATCCCTCTCTGCCAGGAGCTCCGAGTAGAAGGATCTGACGATCTCCAGAATCTCTGAACTGGACCTCTTCAGGGATCCTGTATGATCCATCAGTCCCGTCACCAACTTACTTCTCACTGACATCTTACAGTTCCTGTAGGGGTCGGGCGAGCGGAACTTCCCGAAATCCCTCTCCAGAACCAAAGATGTGTGCCTATCATACTGGCACCTCCTGAGCAGAGATTTCACTCTGGTGACTTCCGTACGGTCGCCCCCAGTGGAGACGAGTTTCTCTAGCTTCCTCCTCAGGCCCTGGTACACTCGGTACAAGGTCAGGGCCCTGAGGCTGGATAGCTCACGGAAGAATTTCGCAGCCCTCTTCTTGAAGACCTCCCACCACTCTGACTTACTATTGCAGAGGCCCATGAGTGGAATCTGGCTCTGAAGGAAGTCCTCGAAGTACTGTCTCACCGCTTCTTCTTCCATGAGGGCCGGATTCAGCTTCCATAACCCCCTTCCCGCCTGAGGAGTTTCTGAAACATTCAGAGAAAAAGAAATCAGACAGTGGTCAGAGAATTCCACCTCGGTCACCTCGAGAGGCGTCGAGATGGCCTCCTCCTTAACATAAAACCTATCTATTCTAGACCTACAACTACCTCGATGATATGTGAACACCGTGCCGCCTGAGGTGCCTCGAACGTGGACATCCTCCAGGCGGGCCTCACTCGCTATACTATTCAACGCGACGCTGTCATAGGCCAACCTGTCTCTGGCGCCTCCCCTATCTGAGGACCTCGTGACGTTGTTGAAGTCCCCGCCAAAGACCACCAGTCGACCTGAAAAAAGATAGGGTTTAATCCTTGTGAAGAGGTCCTTCCTCTCGAACTTGGTTTGAGGACCGTAGATATTAATGAGCCGGAGCTCCTGCCCCTCCACAAGGACGTCTAACACCAGACACCAACCCATTTCTACTTCGATCACTCGTCGGCATGTGACATTTGCAGTCTTAAAAAGGACTGCCACCCCGCTATACGGCTCGGCCGCAAGAGACCAGTAGGATGGTCCGTGCCTCCATTCTCTCCTTGCTTTGTGCACCAAGCCGAGGTCAGCTAACCTGGTCTCTTGCAAAAACAAAATGTCGGCTTCAACGCGGCCGAGAAAATCAAAGGCCATAAATCTTGCCGTATCAGACATTATGCTGGCAACATTAATACTTGCCAGCGTCAACGGGGAGAGTGCCGCCATAAGGAGTGATTAAAGCTAGACGGCCTTCCTCTTCCCACCTCCCTCCACCAATACAGTGTCCCCGCCTCCCTCCGCCCCCCGTTTGAGGCACACTGACATGTCCATCCCAGACCCTGGCCCTCCCCCCCCTGAGGATGGGTCGCCTTTGTCTGGGGGTTCCCTATCCCCCCCTCCCTCGGCAGGGACCGACTCTGCCGACGGGGGGGGGGGGGGGGCGCATACTGCTCTTGCCGGGTCCTGTCCGCCAGTTGTTTTTGGCGCCAGCGGGACAGGATTTACCCCCTCCCCGTCCGCTGGGTCGGGCAGGAGTGAGCCTGTCTCACTGACATTCTCCAGGGCCTGAAAGCGGTTTGACTCCTCCAGGGGGGAGCCGGCCACGCTTTCCTTTGGTTTTTTTGGGGAGTTTGGATTTTTTTCCCTCTAACTGAGGAGGAAGGCACGACCTTCCTCCGGCGCCTCTTTCTCTTGTTCTGTATCCAGTCCTGGCCACCCTCATCCACACTGTCTTCACTTGGATGGGAACTTGCAGGACCGGAAGCCGCCTCCTCCGCCTCTATTCTCCTAACCTCCTCATTCAGCTCGCTCTCCTGCAGAGGTCTCGCAGGAGTCTCGGAAACAGGACACCCTTTGGGCGCGAGGCTCAGGGACACCTTCCCTGGTGGAGGCGGAGCCCTCACGCCCGCACGGGCTACCCTGCGCTTGTCGCGACTAACTGGGCGGGGTCTGTTTTCACTCACTGAACCCCCTTGGCCCCCGCCTCCGCTCGTCCCCTCCCCTGCAGAGAACCCAAAAACCGGGGTCCCCACCGTGGGAGGGGCGGCATCAGCCCGAGCCAGAGGGCAGCGGCTGAACGGGTGACCAGTTTCACCGCACAGGTGACACCTAATTGTCCGACACGATGCGGCAGGGTGGCCCACCCCCCCACAACGAGCGCAGACCAAGGTGTCACAGGCCGCGCTGAAGTGGGTAGGGTCGCCGCACCGGTGACAGACTTTCGGCTGCCCCTGGTAGAAGGCTAGAATCCTATCCCTCCCCAGGTATGCTGAGGAGGGTATGTGAGAAACCGAGTGACCTGATCGATTCAACTTAACCATGAATGACCATGCGCCAGACCAAATGCCATGTTCGTCTCTGATCTTCGTTCCAAAACCTAAAACTGTACCATATCTGGCCAGCCACGTGTGGATTATGTGGCAAGAAAGGGACTCATTACGGGTGAGAATGGTCACTTTCTTCGTGGTGTCCTGGCGGGACACTGCCTCCACCCTAAAGTCCCGCCAGACGGGCTGGTCCTTCACCAGCATGTAATTTGACCAGAAGAGCTCCAGCCCCTCTGGTTTTACAAAGCTGATGTCGAACTCTTTGGTAGTGTGAGGATGTATCAAGGCGAAGATGTCCTCCACCTTGAAACTCATCCCAAAGAGTAGCTCGACAACTGTCCCCCTCGATGGACACGCCTCACTGCCGACCCATACAAGACGAGCCACATTCCTCCTGCCACCATTCTGCCCGCTTGTAGGGAGTGACCAGCCTCCCACATCCTCTCGGAAAGCCGATAACGCAAACTGTTTCACCCACGGGTTCGTGTCGACCCGCACCCCCCCTACTGTGACGAAGGGGTCGCCCCGCTGTAGTCCGTTGAGGAGTATGCGGCTTGGGTCCGAACTAGCGCCCCCAGACAAAGGACCCACCGCTCCCCCAGAGACCACCCCAGCGTAACTGCGGGTGCCGGGAGTCACCGGGGGAGCCGACGGACCCGCCACAGGCGCTGCCGCCCCTCCCGCACTCACACCAGCCCCACTCATACCTGCTTCAACTGTCTCTGCGCTAGCCCTCCGCACACTCTTCCCTTTACTCTCTGCCCCCACCTTAGTACCTGCCTCCACGCATACCACCACCCCCCTCCCCCCAGCATTCACTTCCGCATTCACCCCTACATCCATCGCAGCCACTCCCCCTGCCCCCTCCACAACGCACCCCTGAGTGGCCGGCACGGGGGCTGGCTGACCGGCTGCCACTGCATCACGCGTTAGAGGCCCAAAAATCAAAATTTCTTTTTCCACTTTTTGGGACTTCTTACCCTTCTTATTTTTCACCTTGTAATCCTCCTCTGGCATACTATCACCGAAGAACAGCCGGCTGGTGTCCTTGATTGGGGCCTCTATGGTTTGGATACAAGACATCAGATATCCTCCTGCCTCCTCCTCCATGTCTGTCTCCTCCTCAGACACCTCTCTTGGACTCCGCTGCCGGGGGGCGATGCTTGCGTCAGAATCGGTTTCTGCCTCCGTCACCTCCCCTCCTGCCTTGGGGGCCACCTCAAGACCATGTGGTGAGACTCCCTCCGCATCTGGTGCTGCATCCTTCTTGTTATCTCCCAGCACCGCTGCTGGGTCCTTCCTGTTGCGGGGTGGCGCCGCTGCCGCCCCGCCTGCCTTTGCTTGGGGCACCGCCGCCCCGCCCACTCCAACCTCCGTTACCTCCTTTACTTGTGACGACACGGCGCCACTGACCGTCTTACGGGGTGCCGCCACCCCGTCTTTCATTTGGCCCATCTGGGGCTCCGCCGCCCCTCCTCCGCCCCTGGGGGCCTGCTTGCTGCCGCCCTTACTCTGAGGGGGCATGACCCCCTGCGACACCGGTGCCGCGCCTGCCCGTGGGGCCACGCCCCCCGTGACGTCACCGCGACGCCACCCGAGGCCACGCCCCCCTGTGACATCACCGCGACACCACCCGAGGCCACGCCCCCCCCGCGACGCCACCATGGCATCACCCGAGGCCACGCCCCCCCGTGACGTTACCGCGACATCACCCGAGACCACGCCTCCCTGCATCACCACCGAGGCGCCCCCTGCCTCTGGGGCCACGCCCCCTTGTAATGACATTGTTGCTTTAGCTGCTTTAGTTGCTCCAGCTGACTGCTGGGCTTCAGCCACACCCATAGCCTCCTTATCAGGTTTCTGCACCCGGTAAAGGATCACTGAACATGAGCTGGTTACACCTCCAGAACTGTTCCTGGGTTTCTCCTCCTTTTTTGAAGATAGGTGAGCCACCTCTGAAGACTGTGCATTTTCTTGTTTGTTGCTTTGTATATCAACTTGCTTGCTGCCTTGTGTATCAACTTGCTTGCTGCTTTGTGTATCAACTTGCTCGTTGCTCTGAGCTTTACCTTGCTTGCTGCTCTGTGTATCACCGTGCTTGCTCTGCAGACCCTTCTTGGGAAGTGTACCAGCGGGGTCCTCCTCCTTTCTCCGCCCCCCGCTGGTTTGCGCCGGCAGCGACTGGGGTTTTACCATGATGCCAGGTTGCACCACTTCCCTTGCTTGAGATTTGACCTTGTTTCCCGGGGTGCCTCCGGGTGTGGCACCCTGGGGCGCTAAGGGGGGGGTGACTTTCCCGTCCCCGTTGTCCTCACCCCCCGACCCACTTTCTGACCCCGAAAAATGGGCCGGACTTGCTCTCCACGATGCGGTGCTATTTTCCGCTGGCAGATCCTTTGGCTGGCCTGGCTGGCCCACTGGCAGATCCTTTGGCTGGCCTGGCTGGCCCACTTGGCCTCCTGACATACCTTCTGTTTCTGGGACCAGTAACTCTCCACCATCCCTGGCTGGTCCCCCCCAGGAGATGGTGGCTGCTCCGGGTTGGAGCTCCACTCCCTAGGCCTTAATTTCTTCCTCTGGGTCCTCAGGGAGCAGTAAAACCGACCTCCTTCCTTGCTGCAGTCTGCACAGACTCTGGCTGGAACCACGCCCACAGGAACCAGCAGCTGGAACTCTTTTATTATAAAATTGCAAAACATAACACAAGAACTTGTCATATCTCATCTGACTAACAAAAAAGTCTAAGCATAACCGTATGAAAAGTTCGCTTTATCCACTTCACGAGTCTTTTTCCATGTCATCCCGTTTTGGTGCATCCGGGTCTCTTGTCCTCCCTTGCCATGCTCCCGTGCCGAGGTGCGTGTGGAGGGAAGAGAAAAAAAAGAAAAACCAGTCACACCACTCAACCTACAACACACATAACTCCCTAGGGAGAGAGGAAAATGCCCTGCGACAGCTACCCCTGTGCCGGGTCCGCCCCTCACCCCCACAAAATAAGCCCACATTACATATATACATATCCCCCCACCAAAATTATAAATACAAAATTATATATATATATATATATATATATATATATTTATTTTTTTTTTTATTTTTTATTTTTTTCCACACCTAAAAAAGGAAACATGACAGACCAAGGGAACCCCCCTCCCAATTTTTTTTTTTTTTTTCCCCCCAAACCCAAGAAGACCATAATATTACATAAACATAACTTTACCAAAAAGGACATACATGAAAAACGGAACCATACATTACCCACTTTAAGGCACCAGGGCAGATGTCCGAAAACCCTATGCACATATACCTGCTTTGGAAAAACAAAATTCTGTTATGTGCAGGAAAAGGGGGTAACAGCCCTCCACCGGGGAGGAGAGAGCAGGGAACCTAAGGCACCGGAAAGTGGAAACCCCTCCACCTTCCATCCTGCGTGCCCCGGTCCCCCGACTCCCTGGAGCGCAACTTTGCCAGGTCACCAAGGATGTCCCTACATACTGTGTCAACAGGGAGGACTTTCTGCCGCGTCGAAACTAAACATCGTGCGTGCCACGTGTAGTACCTAACCACTAGGCTAACTAGGTATAACGTGCAGCGGTCCTTGCCCTCCAGGTATCTAAACGCCCCATACGCCCACTCAGGGTAGGAGAGGGCAGCTAGCCGAGGCCAGCCGATGGAAGCCCCCACCTGTTTGTAGACCTCTGTATTGTAGGGGCACTGAAGCAGAAAATGCTCCATGGTCTCCACTAGGGAGGCACATTGCTCGCGGGGACAAAATCTGTCATCCGCGTTTCTGTACTTCAGGTTGTCCCTTACATACAACTTCCCATGGAAGGAGCGCCAGGCCAGATCCCAAAACTTCTGGGGGACCCGTGTTGAATTCAAAAGCAGCAGCCCCCCCTCCAGGTCCTTACCTGGGCAGTCCTTGAGGGACAGCGGTTTTTGGAAGTGGGCGATCAAGACATGCCTGTCGAGACACCGCCTCGCCAGGGATCTGATCTCCCCCACCCCCAAACCCCACCGACGTATCACTTTTAGAACCGGAGCAACGTAAGCCGGGAGGTGTCCGTGTGGCGTGCGGAAATCCTTCACACGCCCTCCAGTCTCCCATTCCTGGAAGAACGGCCCAAACCATCCTTTGGCGGAGACTACCCACCAAGGAGCCCTTCCTGTATTCCAGAAGTTGGCTACGTTGGTCTTAAGAAATGTGTTTACGAGAAACACCACAGGGTTTACCATAGCCAAACCCCCAAGTCTCCTTGGTCGATATGTGATCTCCCGTTTGACTAGGTTCAGCCTGTTTCCCCATAACAGCTGGAAAAACAGGCTGTAGACCCGTGTCCAGAAAGGCTCTGGCAAGACACAGACGCTGCCCAAATAAATTAACAAGGGGAGCAGGAAGGTTTTGACAAGGCTCACCCTTTCTCTTAGGGACAAAGACCATCCCTTCCACTGGTCGACCCTCTGGCTGACATCCTTCAGTCTACCTTCCCAATTTTTGGTGGGGTAATCACCCTGGTCGAATCGGATGCCCAGAATTTTGGCGCTCTCTTGGGGAGCCGGGAGGGTGTCCGGGAGCCTAAAATCAGGCGCTCCCTCCCCCAGCCAGAGACTCTCACACTTTTCCCAGTTGACTTGGGATCCGGAAGCCTCCGAATACCTGACCACCTCCGACACCACGGCCTCCGCCTCCCCCTGGGAGGAGACAAAAATCGTGACATCATCAGCGTAGGCCACCACCTTCAAGGCCGGACCCGGCCCTACCAGACCCGCCCTGATCCCCACCAACGGTCCGCTCCCCAACCGCCTTAAAAAGGGGTCGATCGCGAACGCGTATAGTAGGGGGCTCAAGGGACAGCCCTGGCGGACACCAGACCCTACCGAAAAGGGGCGCCCAGCCCAACCGTTCACAAGCGGGAAACTCTCAGCCCCTCTGTACAAGATCTTTAACCATTCCACAAACCCCATCGGTAGACCATAGCGCAGGAGGACCAACCAGAGATACTCATGGTTAACCCTGTCAAAAGCCTTTCTCTGGTCCAGGGACAGCAAGAACCCCCTCCAGTTCCCAGCCCTACTCTGCTCCACGGCCTCCCGGACACAACAGACAGCACCCAGCGTGCTACGGCCAGGGACAGAGCAGTGCTGGTCTGCCGAAAGGAGGCTCGGTGCAAAACGCACGAGCCGGCTGAAAAGTATCTTAGCCAGAACCTTCCGGTCCGTGTTGAGAAGAGCTATGGGCCTCCAATTCTCAATACGGGACGTGTCCTTACCCTTTGACAGGACAATCAAGGCTGACTTCCTCATTGACTCCGGCAACCTGCCCGAGGATAGGCAGTCGTTAAAGATCTCAGCCAATAGGGGAGCCAATTGCTCCTTAAAAGTTTTGTAGAACTCGGACGTTAAGCCGTCCGGACCTGGCGTTTTCTTGGGCCGAAGCCCATCAAAGGCCAGTCTCACTTCCTCTGCCGTGATGGGTTCTGTCAAAATGTGCAACCCGGAGACCACCCCCTCCTCCGAGATGGTTTGAGTCAGAAAACTAGAGACTCCATCTTTGTCCAGATCCCTCTCTGCCAGGAGCTCCGAGTAGAAGGATCTGACGATCTCCAGAATCTCTGAACTGGACCTCTTCAGGGATCCTGTATGATCCATCAGTCCCGTCACCAACTTACTTCTCACTGACATCTTACAGTTCCTGTAGGGGTCGGGCGAGCGGAACTTCCCGAAATCCCTCTCCAGAACCAAAGATGTGTGCCTATCATACTGGCACCTCCTGAGCAGAGATTTCACTCTGGTGACTTCCGTACGGTCGCCCCCAGTGGAGACGAGTTTCTCTAGCTTCCTCCTCAGGCCCTGGTACACTCGGTACAAGGTCAGGGCCCTGAGGCTGGATAGCTCACGGAAGAATTTCGCAGCCCTCTTCTTGAAGACCTCCCACCACTCTGACTTACTATTGCAGAGGCCCATGAGTGGAATCTGGCTCTGAAGGAAGTCCTCGAAGTACTGTCTCACCGCTTCTTCTTCCATGAGGGCCGGATTCAGCTTCCATAACCCCCTTCCCGCCTGAGGAGTTTCTGAAACATTCAGAGAAAAAGAAATCAGACAGTGGTCAGAGAATTCCACCTCGGTCACCTCGAGAGGCGTCGAGATGGCCTCCTCCTTAACATAAAACCTATCTATTCTAGACCTACAACTACCTCGATGATATGTGAACACCGTGCCGCCTGAGGTGCCTCGAACGTGGACATCCTCCAGGCGGGCCTCACTCGCTATACTATTCAACGCGACGCTGTCATAGGGGAGGCGCCAGAGACAGGTTGGCCTATCTGAGGACCTCGTGACGTTGTTGAAGTCCCCGCCAAAGACCACCAGTCGACCTGAAAAAAGATAGGGTTTAATCCTTGTGAAGAGGTCCTTCCTCTCGAACTTGGTTTGAGGACCGTAGATATTAATGAGCCGGAGCTCCTGCCCCTCCACAAGGACGTCTAACACCAGACACCTACCCATTTCTACTTCGATCACTCGTCGGCATGTGACATTTGCAGTCTTAAAAAGGACTGCCACCCCGCTATACGGCTCGGCCGCAAGAGACCAGTAGGATGGTCCGTGCCTCCATTCTCTCCTTGCTTTGTGCACCAAGCCGAGGTCAGCTAACCTGGTCTCTTGCAAAAACAAAATGTCGGCTTCAACGCGGCCGAGAAAATCAAAGGCCATAAATCTTGCCGTATCAGACATTATGCTGGCAACATTAATACTTGCCAGCGTCAACGGGGAGAGTGCCGCCATAAGGAGTGATTAAAGCTAGACGGCCTTCCTCTTCCCACCTCCCTCCACCAATACAGTGTCCCCGCCTCCCTCCGCCCCCCGTTTGAGGCACACTGACATGTCCATCCCAGACCCTGGCCCTCCCCCCCCCTGAGGATGGGTCGCCTTTGTCTGGGGGTTCCCTATCCCCCCCTCCCTCGGCAGGGACCGACTCTGCCGACGGGGGGGGGGGGGGGGCGCATACTGCTCTTGCCGGGTCCTGTCCGCCAGTTGTTTTTGGCGCCAGCGGGACAGGATTTACCCCCTCCCCGTCCGCTGGGTCGGGCAGGAGTGAGCCTGTCTCACTGACATTCTCCAGGGCCTGAAAGCGGTTTGACTCCTCCAGGGGGGAGCCGGCCACGCTTTCCTTTGGTTTTTTTGGGGAGTTTGGATTTTTTTTCCTCTAACTGAGGAGGAAGGCACGACCTTCCTCCGGCGCCTCTTTCTCTTGTTCTGTATCCAGTCCTGGCCACCCTCATCCACACTGTCTTCACTTGGATGGGAACTTGCAGGACCGGAAGCCGCCTCCTCCGCCTCTATTCTCCTAACCTCCTCATTCAGCTCGCTCTCCTGCAGAGGTCTCGCAGGAGTCTCGGAAACAGGACACCCTTTGGGCGCGAGGCTCAGGGACACCTTCCCTGGTGGAGGCGGAGCCCTCACGCCCGCACGGGCTACCCTGCGCTTGTCGCGACTAACTGGGCGGGGTCTGTTTTCACTCACTGAACCCCCTTGGCCCCCGCCTCCGCTCGTCCCCTCCCCTGCAGAGAACCCAAAAACCGGGGTCCCCACCGTGGGAGGGGCGGCATCAGCCCGAGCCAGAGGGCAGCGGCTGAACGGGTGACCAGTTTCACCGCACAGGTGACACCTAATTGTCCGACACGATGCGGCAGGGTGGCCCACCCCCCCACAACGAGCGCAGACCAAGGTGTCACAGGCCGCGCTGAAGTGGGTAGGGTCGCCGCACCGGTGACAGACTTTCGGCTGCCCCTGGTAGAAGGCTAGAATCCTATCCCTCCCCAGGTATGCTGAGGAGGGTATGTGAGAAACCGAGTGACCTGATCGATTCAACTTAACCATGAATGACCATGCGCCAGACCAAATGCCATGTTCGTCTCTGATCTTCGTTCCAAAACCTAAAACTGTACCATATCTGGCCAGCCACGTGTGGATTATGTGGCAAGAAAGGGACTCATTACGGGTGAGAATGGTCACTTTCTTCGTGGTGTCCTGGTGGGACACTGCCTCCACCCTAAAGTCCCGCCAGACGGGCTGGTCCTTCACCAGCATGTAATTTGACCAGAAGAGCTCCAGCCCCTCTGGTTTTACAAAGCTGATGTCGAACTCTTTGGTAGTGTGAGGATGTATCAAGGTGAAGATGTCCTCCACCTTGAAACTCATCCCAAAGAGTAGCTCGACAACTGTCCCCCTCGATGGACACGCCTCACTGCCGACCCATACAAGACGAGCCACATTCCTCCTGCCACCATTCTGCCCGCTTGTAGGGAGTGACCAGCCTCCCACATCCTCTCGGAAAGCCGATAACGCAAACTGTTTCACCCACGGGTTCGTGTCGACCCGCACCCCCCCTACTGTGACGAAGGGGTCGCCCCGCTGTAGTCCGTTGAGGAGTATGCGGCTTGGGTCCGAACTAGCGCCCCCAGACAAAGGACCCACCGCTCCCCCAGAGACCACCCCAGCGTAACTGCGGGTGCCGGGAGTCACCGGGGGAGCCGACGGACCCGCCACAGGCGCTGCCGCCCCTCCCGCACTCACACCAGCCCCACTCATACCTGCTTCAACTGTCTCTGCGCTAGCCCTCCGCACACTCTTCCCTTTACTCTCTGCCCCCACCTTAGTACCTGCCTCCACGCATACCACCACCCCCCTCCCCCCAGCATTCACTTCCGCATTCACCCCTACATCCATCGCAGCCACTCCCCCTGCCCCCTCCACAACGCACCCCTGAGTGGCCGGCACGGGGGCTGGCTGACCGGCTGCCACTGCATCACGCGTTAGAGGCCCAAAAATCAAAATTTCTTTTTCCACTTTTTGGGACTTCTTACCCTTCTTATTTTTCACCTTGTAATCCTCCTCTGGCATACTATCACCGAAGAACAGCCGGCTGGTGTCCTTGATTGGGGCCTCTATGGTTTGGATACAAGTCATCAGATATCCTCCTGCCTCCTCCTCCATGTCTGTCTCCTCCTCAGACACCTCTCTTGGACTCCGCTGCCGGGGGGCGATGCTTGCGTCAGAATCGGTTTCTGCCTCCGTCACCTCCCCTCCTGCCTTGGGGGCCACCTCAAGACCATGTGGTGAGACTCCCTCCGCATCTGGTGCTGCATCCTTCTTGTTATCTCCCAGCACCGCTGCTGGGTCCTTCCTGTTGCGGGGTGGCGCCGCTGCCGCCCCGCCTGCCTTTGCTTGGGGCACCGCCGCCCCGCCCACTCCAACCTCCGTTACCTCCTTTACTTGTGACGACACGGCGCCACTGACCGTCTTATGGGGTGCCGCCACCCCGTCTTTCATTTGGCCCATCTGGGGCTCCGCCGCCCCTCCTCCGCCCCTGGGGGCCTGCTTGCTGCCGCCCTTACCCTGAGGGGGCATGACCCCCTGCGACACCGCTGCCGCGCCTGCCCGTGGGGCCACGCCCCCCGTGACGTCACCGCGACGCCACCCGAGGCCACGCCCCCTGTGACATCACCGCGACACCACCCGAGGCCACGCCCCCCCGCGACGCCACCATGGCATCACCCGAGGCCACGCCCCCCCGTGACGTTACCGCGACATCACCCGAGACCACGCCTCCCTGCATCACCACCGAGGCGCCCCCTGCCTCTGGGGCCACGCCCCCTTGTAATGACATTGTTGCTTTAGCTGCTTTAGTTGCTCCAGCTGACTGCTGGGCTTCAGCCACACCCATAGCCTCCTTATCAGGTTTCTGCACCCGGTAAAGGATCACTGAACATGAGCTGGTTACACCTCCAGAACTGTTCCTGGGTTTCTCCTCCTTTTTTGAAGATAGGTGAGCCACCTCTGAAGACTGTGCATTTTCTTGTTTGTTGCTTTGTATATCAACTTGCTTGCTGCCTTGTGTATCAACTTGCTTGCTGCTTTGTGTATCAACTTGCTCGTTGCTCTGAGCTTTACCTTGCTTGCTGCTCTGTGTATCACCGTGCTTGCTCTGCAGACCCTTCTTGGGAAGTGTACCAGCGGGGTCCTCCTCCTTTCTCCGCCCCCCGCTGGTTTGCGCCGGCAGCGACTGGGGTTTTACCATGATGCCAGGTTGCACCACTTCCCTTGCTTGAGATTTGACCTTGTTTCCCGGGGTGCCTCCGGGTGTGGCACCCTGGGGCGCTAAGGGGGGGGGTGACTTTCCCGTCCCCGTTGTCCTCACCCCCCGACCCACTTTCTGACCCCGAAAAATGGGCCGGACTTGCTCTCCACGATGCGGTGCTATTTTCCGCTGGCAGATCCTTTGGCTGGCCTGGCTGGCCCACTGGCAGATCCTTTGGCTGGCCTGGCTGGCCCACTTGGCCTCCTGACATACCTTCTGTTTCTGGGACCAGTAACTCTCCACCATCCCTGGCTGGTCCCCCCCAGGAGATGGTGGCTGCTCCGGGTTGGAGCTCCACTCCCTAGTCCTTAATTTCTTCCTCTGGGTCCTCAGGGAGCAGTAAAACCGACCTCCTTCCTTGCTGCAGTCTGCACAGACTCTGGCTGGAACCACGCCCACAGGAACCAGCAGCTGGAACTCTTTTATTATAAAATTGCAAAACATAACACAAGAACTTGTCATATCTCATCTGACTAACAAAAAAGTCTAAGCATAACCGTATGAAAAGTTCGCTTTATCCACTTCACGAGTCTTTTTCCATGTCATCCCGTTTTGGTGCATCCGGGTCTCTTGTCCTCCCTTGCCATGCTCCCGTGCCGAGGTGCGTGTGGAGGGAAGAGAAAAAAAAGAAAAACCAGTCACACCACTCAACCTACAACACACATAACTCCCTAGGGAGAGAGGAAAATGCCCTGCGACAGCTACCCCTGTGCCGGGTCCGCCCCTCACCCCCACAAAATAAGCCCACATTACATATATACATATCCCCCCACCAAAATTATAAATACAAAATTATATATATATATATATATATATATATATATATATTTATTTTTTTTTTTATTTTTTTATTTTTTCCACACCTAAAAAAGGAAACATGACAGACCAAGGGAACCCCCCTCCCAATTTTTTTTTTTTTTTTTCCCCCCAAACCCAAGAAGACCATAATATTACATAAACATAACTTTACCAAAAAGGACATACATGAAAAACGGAACCATACATTACCCACTTTAAGGCACCAGGGCAGATGTCCGAAAACCCTATGCACATATACCTGCTTTGGAAAAACAAAATTCTGTTATGTGCAGGAAAAGGGGGTAACAGCCCTCCACCGGGGAGGAGAGAGCAGGGAACCTAAGGCACCGGAAAGTGGAAACCCCTCCACCTTCCATCCTGCGTGCCCCGGTCCCCCGACTCCCTGGAGCGCAACTTTGCCAGGTCACCAAGGATGTCCCTACATACTGTGTCAACAGGGAGGACTTTCTGCCGCGTCGAAACTAAACATCGTGCGTGCCACGTGTAGTACCTAACCACTAGGCTAACTAGGTATAACGTGCAGCGGTCCTTGCCCTCCAGGTATCTAAACGCCCCATACGCCCACTCAGGGTAGGAGAGGGCAGCTAGCCGAGGCCAGCCGATGGAAGCCCCCACCTGTTTGTAGACCTCTGTATTGTAGGGGCACTGAAGCAGAAAATGCTCCATGGTCTCCACTAGGGAGGCACATTGCTCGCGGGGACAAAATCTGTCATCCGCGTTTCTGTACTTCAGGTTGTCCCTTACATACAACTTCCCATGGAAGGAGCGCCAGGCCAGATCCCAAAACTTCTGGGGGACCCGTGTTGAATTCAAAAGCAGCAGCCCCCCCTCCAGGTCCTTACCTGGGCAGTCCTTGAGGGACAGCGGTTTTTGGAAGTGGGCGATCAAGACATGCCTGTCGAGACACCGCCTCGCCAGGGATCTGATCTCCCCCACCCCCAAACCCCACCGACGTATCACTTTTAGAACCGGAGCAACGTAAGCCGGGAGGTGTCCGTGTGGCGTGCGGAAATCCTTCACACGCCCTCCAGTCTCCCATTCCTGGAAGAACGGCCCAAACCATCCTTTGGCGGAGACTACCCACCAAGGAGCCCTTCCTGTATTCCAGAAGTTGGCTACGTTGGTCTTAAGAAATGTGTTTACGAGAAACACCACAGGGTTTACCATAGCCAAACCCCCAAGTCTCCTTGGTCGATATGTGATCTCCCGTTTGACTAGGTTCAGCCTGTTTCCCCATAACAGCTGGAAAAACAGGCTGTAGACCCGTGTCCAGAAAGGCTCTGGCAAGACACAGACGCTGCCCAAATAAATTAACAAGGGGAGCAGGAAGGTTTTGACAAGGCTCACCCTTTCTCTTAGGGACAAAGACCATCCCTTCCACTGGTCGACCCTCTGGCTGACATCCTTCAGTCTACCTTCCCAATTTTTGGTGGGGTAATCACCCTGGTCGAATCGGATGCCCAGAATTTTGGCGCTCTCTTGGGGAGCCGGGAGGGTGTCCGGGAGCCTAAAATCAGGCGCTCCCTCCCCCAGCCAGAGACTCTCACACTTTTCCCAGTTGACTTGGGATCCGGAAGCCTCCGAATACCTGACCACCTCCGACACCACGGCCTCCGCCTCCCCCTGGGAGGAGACGAAAATCGTGACATCATCAGCGTAGGCCACCACCTTCAAGGCCGGACCCGGCCCTACCAGACCCGCCCTGATCCCCACCAACGGTCCGCTCCCCAACCGCCTTAAAAAGGGGTCGATCGCGAACGCGTATAGTAGGGGGCTCAAGGGACAGCCCTGGCGGACACCAGACCCTACCGAAAAGGGGCGCCCAGCCCAACCGTTCACAAGCGGGAAACTCTCAGCCCCTCTGTACAAGATCTTTAACCATTCCACAAACCCCATCGGTAGACCATAGCGCAGGAGGACCAACCAGAGATACTCATGGTTAACCCTGTCAAAAGCCTTTCTCTGGTCCAGGGACAGCAAGAACCCCCTCCAGTTCCCAGCCCTACTCTGCTCCACGGCCTCCCGGACACAACAGACAGCACCCAGCGTGCTACGGCCAGGGACAGAGCAGTGCTGGTCTGCCGAAAGGAGGCTCGGTGCAAAACGCACGAGCCGGCTGAAAAGTATCTTAGCCAGAACCTTCCGGTCCGTGTTGAGAAGAGCTATGGGCCTCCAATTCTCAATACGGGACGTGTCCTTACCCTTTGACAGGACAATCAAGGCTGACTTCCTCATTGACTCCGGCAACCTGCCCGAGGATAGGCAGTCGTTAAAGATCTCAGCCAATAGGGGAGCCAATTGCTCCTTAAAAGTTTTGTAGAACTCGGACGTTAAGCCGTCCGGACCTGGCGTTTTCTTGGGCCGAAGCCCATCAAAGGCCAGTCTCACTTCCTCTGCCGTGATGGGTTCTGTCAAAATGTGCAACCCGGAGACCACCCCCTCCTCCGAGATGGTTTGAGTCAGAAAACTAGAGACTCCATCTTTGTCCAGATCCCTCTCTGCCAGGAGCTCCGAGTAGAAGGATCTGACGATCTCCAGAATCTCTGAACTGGACCTCTTCAGGGATCCTGTATGATCCATCAGTCCCGTCACCAACTTACTTCTCACTGACATCTTACAGTTCCTGTAGGGGTCGGGCGAGCGGAACTTCCCGAAATCCCTCTCCAGAACCAAAGATGTGTGCCTATCATACTGGCACCTCCTGAGCAGAGATTTCACTCTGGTGACTTCCGTACGGTCGCCCCCAGTGGAGACGAGTTTCTCTAGCTTCCTCCTCAGGCCCTGGTACACTCGGTACAAGGTCAGGGCCCTGAGGCTGGATAGCTCACGGAAGAATTTCGCAGCCCTCTTCTTGAAGACCTCCCACCACTCTGACTTACTATTGCAGAGGCCCATGAGTGGAATCTGGCTCTGAAGGAAGTCCTCGAAGTACTGTCTCACCGCTTCTTCTTCCATGAGGGCCGGATTCAGCTTCCATAACCCCCTTCCCGCCTGAGGAGTTTCTGAAACATTCAGAGAAAAAGAAATCAGACAGTGGTCAGAGAATTCCACCTCGGTCACCTCGAGAGGCGTCGAGATGGCCTCCTCCTTAACATAAAACCTATCTATTCTAGACCTACAACTACCTCGATGATATGTGAACACCGTGCCGCCTGAGGTGCCTCGAACGTGGACATCCTCCAGGCGGGCCTCACTCGCTATACTATTCAACGCGACGCTGTCATAGGGGAGGCGCCAGAGACAGGTTGGCCTATCTGAGGACCTCGTGACGTTGTTGAAGTCCCCGCCAAAGACCACCAGTCGACCTGAAAAAAGATAGGGTTTAATCCTTGTGAAGAGGTCCTTCCTCTCGAACTTGGTTTGAGGACCGTAGATATTAATGAGCCGGAGCTCCTGCCCCTCCACAAGGACGTCTAACACCAGACACCTACCCATTTCTACTTCGATCACTCGTCGGCATGTGACATTTGCAGTCTTAAAAAGGACTGCCACCCCGCTATACGGCTCGGCCGCAAGAGACCAGTAGGATGGTCCGTGCCTCCATTCTCTCCTTGCTTTGTGCACCAAGCCGAGGTCAGCTAACCTGGTCTCTTGCAAAAACAAAATGTCGGCTTCAACG
This sequence comes from Eleutherodactylus coqui, assembly GCF_035609145.1. NCBI lineage: Eukaryota > Metazoa > Chordata > Amphibia > Anura > Eleutherodactylidae > Eleutherodactylus > Eleutherodactylus coqui. Next base: position 36,709,113 of record NC_089844.1, read on the forward strand.
CGGCCGAGAAAATCAAAGGCCATAAATCTTGCCGTATCAGACATTATGCTGGCAACATTAATACTTGCCAGCGTCAACGGGGAGAGTGCCGCCATAAGGAGTGATTAAAGCTAGACGGCCTTCCTCTTCCCACCTCCCTCCACCAATACAGTGTCCCCGCCTCCCTCCGCCCCCCGTTTGAGGCACACTGACATGTCCATCCCAGACCCTGGCCCTCCCCCCCCCTGAGGATGGGTCGCCTTTGTCTGGGGGTTCCCTATCCCCCCCTCCCTCGGCAGGGACCGACTCTGCCGACGGGGGGGGGGGGGGGGGGCGCATACTGCTCTTGCCGGGTCCTGTCCGCCAGTTGTTTTTGGCGCCAGCGGGACAGGATTTACCCCCTCCCCGTCCGCTGGGTCGGGCAGGAGTGAGCCTGTCTCACTGACATTCTCCAGGGCCTGAAAGCGGTTTGACTCCTCCAGGGGGGAGCCGGCCACGCTTTCCTTTGGTTTTTTTGGGGAGTTTGGATTTTTTTTCCTCTAACTGAGGAGGAAGGCACGACCTTCCTCCGGCGCCTCTTTCTCTTGTTCTGTATCCAGTCCTGGCCACCCTCATCCACACTGTCTTCACTTGGATGGGAACTTGCAGGACCGGAAGCCGCCTCCTCCGCCTCTATTCTCCTAACCTCCTCATTCAGCTCGCTCTCCTGCAGAGGTCTCGCAGGAGTCTCGGAAACAGGACACCCTTTGGGCGCGAGGCTCAGGGACACCTTCCCTGGTGGAGGCGGAGCCCTCACGCCCGCACGGGCTACCCTGCGCTTGTCGCGACTAACTGGGCGGGGTCTGTTTTCACTCACTGAACCCCCTTGGCCCCCGCCTCCGCTCGTCCCCTCCCCTGCAGAGAACCCAAAAACCGGGGTCCCCACCGTGGGAGGGGCGGCATCAGCCCGAGCCAGAGGGCAGCGGCTGAACGGGTGACCAGTTTCACCGCACAGGTGACACCTAATTGTCCGACACGATGCGGCAGGGTGGCCCACCCCCCCACAACGAGCGCAGACCAAGGTGTCACAGGCCGCGCTGAAGTGGGTAGGGTCGCCGCACCGGTGACAGACTTTCGGCTGCCCCTGGTAGAAGGCTAGAATCCTATCCCTCCCCAGGTATGCTGAGGAGGGTATGTGAGAAACCGAGTGACCTGATCGATTCAACTTAACCATGAATGACCATGCGCCAGACCAAATGCCATGTTCGTCTCTGATCTTCGTTCCAAAACCTAAAACTGTACCATATCTGGCCAGCCACGTGTGGATTATGTGGCAAGAAAGGGACTCATTACGGGTGAGAATGGTCACTTTCTTCGTGGTGTCCTGGTGGGACACTGCCTCCACCCTAAAGTCCCGCCAGACGGGCTGGTCCTTCACCAGCATGTAATTTGACCAGAAGAGCTCCAGCCCCTCTGGTTTTACAAAGCTGATGTCGAACTCTTTGGTAGTGTGAGGATGTATCAAGGTGAAGATGTCCTCCACCTTGAAACTCATCCCAAAGAGTAGCTCGACAACTGTCCCCCTCGATGGACACGCCTCACTGCCGACCCATACAAGACGAGCCACATTCCTCCTGCCACCATTCTGCCCGCTTGTAGGGAGTGACCAGCCTCCCACATCCTCTCGGAAAGCCGATAACGCAAACTGTTTCACCCACGGGTTCGTGTCGACCCGCACCCCCCCTACTGTGACGAAGGGGTCGCCCCGCTGTAGTCCGTTGAGGAGTATGCGGCTTGGGTCCGAACTAGCGCCCCCAGACAAAGGACCCACCGCTCCCCCAGAGACCACCCCAGCGTAACTGCGGGTGCCGGGAGTCACCGGGGGAGCCGACGGACCCGCCACAGGCGCTGCCGCCCCTCCCGCACTCACACCAGCCCCACTCATACCTGCTTCAACTGTCTCTGCGCTAGCCCTCCGCACACTCTTCCCTTTACTCTCTGCCCCCACCTTAGTACCTGCCTCCACGCATACCACCACCCCCCTCCCCCCAGCATTCACTTCCGCATTCACCCCTACATCCATCGCAGCCACTCCCCCTGCCCCCTCCACAACGCACCCCTGAGTGGCCGGCACGGGGGCTGGCTGACCGGCTGCCACTGCATCACGCGTTAGAGGCCCAAAAATCAAAATTTCTTTTTCCACTTTTTGGGACTTCTTACCCTTCTTATTTTTCACCTTGTAATCCTCCTCTGGCATACTATCACCGAAGAACAGCCGGCTGGTGTCCTTGATTGGGGCCTCTATGGTTTGGATACAAGTCATCAGATATCCTCCTGCCTCCTCCTCCATGTCTGTCTCCTCCTCAGACACCTCTCTTGGACTCCGCTGCCGGGGGGCGATGCTTGCGTCAGAATCGGTTTCTGCCTCCGTCACCTCCCCTCCTGCCTTGGGGGCCACCTCAAGACCATGTGGTGAGACTCCCTCCGCATCTGGTGCTGCATCCTTCTTGTTATCTCCCAGCACCGCTGCTGGGTCCTTCCTGTTGCGGGGTGGCGCCGCTGCCGCCCCGCCTGCCTTTGCTTGGGGCACCGCCGCCCCGCCCACTCCAACCTCCGTTACCTCCTTTACTTGTGACGACACGGCGCCACTGACCGTCTTATGGGGTGCCGCCACCCCGTCTTTCATTTGGCCCATCTGGGGCTCCGCCGCCCCTCCTCCGCCCCTGGGGGCCTGCTTGCTGCCGCCCTTACCCTGAGGGGGCATGACCCCCTGCGACACCGCTGCTGCGCCTGCCCGTGGGGCCACGCCCCCCGTGACGTCACCGCGACGCCACCCGAGGCCACGCCCCCTGTGACATCACCGCGACACCACCCGAGGCCACGCCCCCCCGCGACGCCACCATGGCATCACCCGAGGCCACGCCCCCCCGTGACGTTACCGCGACATCACCCGAGACCACGCCTCCCTGCATCACCACCGAGGCGCCCCCTGCCTCTGGGGCCACGCCCCCTTGTAATGACATTGTTGCTTTAGCTGCTTTAGTTGCTCCAGCTGACTGCTGGGCTTCAGCCACACCCATAGCCTCCTTATCAGGTTTCTGCACCCGGTAAAGGATCACTGAACATGAGCTGGTTACACCTCCAGAACTGTTCCTGGGTTTCTCCTCCTTTTTTGAAGATAGGTGAGCCACCTCTGAAGACTGTGCATTTTCTTGTTTGTTGCTTTGTATATCAACTTGCTTGCTGCCTTGTGTATCAACTTGCTTGCTGCTTTGTGTATCAACTTGCTCGTTGCTCTGAGCTTTACCTTGCTTGCTGCTCTGTGTATCACCGTGCTTGCTCTGCAGACCCTTCTTGGGAAGTGTACCAGCGGGGTCCTCCTCCTTTCTCCGCCCCCCGCTGGTTTGCGCCGGCAGCGACTGGGGTTTTACCATGATGCCAGGTTGCACCACTTCCCTTGCTTGAGATTTGACCTTGTTTCCCGGGGTGCCTCCGGGTGTGGCACCCTGGGGCGCTAAGGGGGGGGGTGACTTTCCCGTCCCCGTTGTCCTCACCCCCCGACCCACTTTCTGACCCCGAAAAATGGGCCGGACTTGCTCTCCACGATGCGGTGCTATTTTCCGCTGGCAGATCCTTTGGCTGGCCTGGCTGGCCCACTGGCAGATCCTTTGGCTGGCCTGGCTGGCCCACTTGGCCTCCTGACATACCTTCTGTTTCTGGGACCAGTAACTCTCCACCATCCCTGGCTGGTCCCCCCCAGGAGATGGTGGCTGCTCCGGGTTGGAGCTCCACTCCCTAGTCCTTAATTTCTTCCTCTGGGTCCTCAGGGAGCAGTAAAACCGACCTCCTTCCTTGCTGCAGTCTGCACAGACTCTGGCTGGAACCACGCCCACAGGAACCAGCAGCTGGAACTCTTTTATTATAAAATTGCAAAACATAACACAAGAACTTGTCATATCTCATCTGACTAACAAAAAAGTCTAAGCATAACCGTATGAAAAGTTCGCTTTATCCACTTCACAAGTCTTTTTCCATGTCATCCCGTTTTGGTGCATCCGGGTCTCTTGTCCTCCCTTGCCATGCTCCCGTGCCGAGGTGCGTGTGGAGGGAAGAGAAAAAAAAGAAAAACCAGTCACACCACTCAACCTACAACACACATAACTCCCTAGGGAGAGAGGAAAATGCCCTGCGACAGCTACCCCTGTGCCGGGTCCGCCCCTCACCCCCACAAAATAAGCCCACATTACATATATACATATCCCCCCACCAAAATTATAAATACAAAATTATATATATATATATATATATATATATATATATATATATATATATATATATATATTTATTTTTTTTTTTATTTTTTTATTTTTTCCACACCTAAAAAAGGAAACATGACAGACCAAGGGAACCCCCCTCCCAATTTTTTTTTTTTTTTTTCCCCCCAAACCCAAGAAGACCATAATATTACATAAACATAACTTTACCAAAAAGGACATACATGAAAAACGGAACCATACATTACCCACTTTAAGGCACCAGGGCAGATGTCCGAAAACCCTATGCACATATACCTGCTTTGGAAAAACAAAATTCTGTTATGTGCAGGAAAAGGGGGTAACAGCCCTCCACCGGGGAGGAGAGAGCAGGGAACCTAAGGCACCGGAAAGTGGAAACCCCTCCACCTTCCATCCTGCGTGCCCCGGTCCCCCGACTCCCTGGAGCGCAACTTTGCCAGGTCACCAAGGATGTCCCTACATACTGTGTCAACAGGGAGGACTTTCTGCCGCGTCGAAACTAAACATCGTGCGTGCCACGTGTAGTACCTAACCACTAGGCTAACTAGGTATAACGTGCAGCGGTCCTTGCCCTCCAGGTATCTAAACGCCCCATACGCCCACTCAGGGTAGGAGAGGGCAGCTAGCCGAGGCCAGCCGATGGAAGCCCCCACCTGTTTGTAGACCTCTGTATTGTAGGGGCACTGAAGCAGAAAATGCTCCATGGTCTCCACTAGGGAGGCACATTGCTCGCGGGGACAAAATCTGTCATCCGCGTTTCTGTACTTCAGGTTGTCCCTTACATACTACTTCCCATGGAAGGAGCGCCAGGCCAGATCCCAAAACTTCTGGGGGACCCGTGTTGAATTCAAAAGCAGCAGCCCCCCCTCCAGGTCCTTACCTGGGCAGTCCTTGAGGGACAGCGGTTTTTGGAAGTGGGCGATCAAGACATGCCTGTCGAGACACCGCCTCGCCAGGGATCTGATCTCCCCCACCCCCAAACCCCACCGACGTATCACTTTCAGAACCGGAGCAACGTAAGCCGGGAGGTGTCCGTGTGGCGTGCGGAAATCCTTCACACGCCCTCCAGTCTCCCATTCCTGGAAGAACGGCCCAAACCATCCTTTGGCGGAGACTACCCACCAAGGAGCCCTTCCTGTATTCCAGAAGTTGGCTACGTTGGTCTTAAGAAATGTGTTTACGAGAAACACCACAGGGTTTACCATAGCCAAACCCCCAAGTCGCCTTGGTCGATATGTGATCTCCCGTTTGACTAGGTTCAGCCTGTTTCCCCATAACAGCTGGAAAAACAGGCTGTAGACCCGTGTCCAGAAAGGCTCTGGCAAGACACAGACGCTGCCCAAATAAATTAACAAGGGGAGCAGGAAGGTTTTGACAAGGCTCACCCTTTCTCTTAGGGACAAAGACCATCCCTTCCACTGGTCGACCCTCTGGCTGACATCCTTCAGTCTACCTTCCCAATTTTTGGTGGGGTAATCACCCTGGTCGAATCGGATGCCCAGAATTTTGGCGCTCTCTTGGGGAGCCGGGAGGGTGTCCGGGAGCCTAAAATCAGGCGCTCCCTCCCCCAGCCAGAGACTCTCACACTTTTCCCAGTTGACTTGGGATCCGGAAGCCTCCGAATACCTGACCACCTCCGACACCACGGCCTCCGCCTCCCCCTGGGAGGAGACGAAAATCGTGACATCATCAGCGTAGGCCACCACCTTCAAGGCCGGACCCGGCCCTACCAGACCCGCCCTGATCCCCACCAACGGTCCGCTCCCCAACCGCCTTAAAAAGGGGTCGATCGCGAACGCGTATAGTAGGGGGCTCAAGGGACAGCCCTGGCGGACACCAGACCCTACCGAAAAGGGGCGCCCAGCCCAACCGTTCACAAGCGGGAAACTCTCAGCCCCTCTGTACAAGATCTTTAACCATTCCACAAACCCCATCGGTAGACCATAGCGCAGGAGGACCAACCAGAGATACTCATGGTTAACCCTGTCAAAAGCCTTTCTCTGGTCCAGGGACAGCAAGAACCCCCTCCAGTTCCCAGCCCTACTCTGCTCCACGGCCTCCCGGACACAACAGACAGCACCCAGCGTGCTACGGCCAGGGACAGAGCAGTGCTGGTCTGCCGAAAGGAGGCTCGGTGCAAAACGCACGAGCCGGCTGAAAAGTATCTTAGCCAGAACCTTCCGGTCCGTGTTGAGAAGAGCTATGGGCCTCCAATTCTCAATACGGGACGTGTCCTTACCCTTTGACAGGACAATCAAGGCTGACTTCCTCATTGACTCCGGCAACCTGCCCGAGGATAGGCAGTCGTTAAAGATCTCAGCCAATAGGGGAGCCAATTGCTCCTTAAAAGTTTTGTAGAACTCGGACGTTAAGCCGTCCGGACCTGGCGTTTTCTTGGGCCGAAGCCCATCAAAGGCCAGTCTCACTTCCTCTGCCGTGATGGGTTCTGTCAAAATGTGCAACCCGGAGACCACCCCCTCCTCCGAGATGGTTTGAGTCAGAAAACTAGAGACTCCATCTTTGTCCAGATCCCTCTCTGCCAGGAGCTCCGAGTAGAAGGATCTGACGATCTCCAGAATCTCTGAACTGGACCTCTTCAGGGATCCTGTATGATCCATCAGTCCCGTCACCAACTTACTTCTCACTGACATCTTACAGTTCCTGTAGGGGTCGGGCGAGCGGAACTTCCCGAAATCCCTCTCCAGAACCAAAGATGTGTGCCTATCATACTGGCACCTCCTGAGCAGAGATTTCACTCTGGTGACTTCCGTACGGTCGCCCCCAGTGGAGACGAGTTTCTCTAGCTTCCTCCTCAGGCCCTGGTACACTCGGTACAAGGTCAGGGCCCTGAGGCTGGATAGCTCACGGAAGAATTTCGCAGCCCTCTTCTTGAAGACCTCCCACCACTCTGACTTACTATTGCAGAGGCCCATGAGTGGAATCTGGCTCTGAAGGAAGTCCTCGAAGTACTGTCTCACCGCTTCTTCTTCCATGAGGGCCGGATTCAGCTTCCATAACCCCCTTCCCGCCTGAGGAGTTTCTGAAACATTCAGAGAAAAAGAAATCAGACAGTGGTCAGAGAATTCCACCTCGGTCACCTCGAGAGGCGTCGAGATGGCCTCCTCCTTAACATAAAACCTATCTATTCTAGACCTACAACTACCTCGATGATATGTGAACACCGTGCCGCCTGAGGTGCCTCGAACGTGGACATCCTCCAGGCGGGCCTCACTCGCTATACTATTCAACGCGACGCTGTCATAGGCCAACCTGTCTCTGGCGCCTCCCCTATCTGAGGACCTCGTGACGTTGTTGAAGTCCCCGCCAAAGACCACCAGTCGACCTGAAAAAAGATAGGGTTTAATCCTTGTGAAGAGGTCCTTCCTCTCGAACTTGGTTTGAGGACCGTAGATATTAATGAGCCGGAGCTCCTGCCCCTCCACAAGGACGTCTAACACCAGACACCAACCCATTTCTACTTCGATCACTCGTCGGCATGTGACATTTGCAGTCTTAAAAAGGACTGCCACCCCGCTATACGGCTCGGCCGCAAGAGACCAGTAAGATGGTCCGTGCCTCCACTCTCTCTTTGCTTTATGTAATAAGCCGAGGTCAATTAACCTGGTCTCTTGCAAAAATAAAATGTCGGCTTCAACGCGGCCGAGAAAATCAAAGGCCATAAATCTTGCCGTATCAGACATTATGCTGGCAACATTAATACTTGCCAGTGTCAACGGGGAGAGTGCCGCCATAAGGAGTGATTAAGGTTAGACGGCCTTCCTCTTCCCACCTCCCTCCACCAACACAGTATCCCCCCCTCCCCCCGCCCCCCGTTTGAGACACACTGTCATGTCCATCCCGGACCCTGGCCCTCCCTCCCCTGAGGATGGGATGCCTTTGTCCGGGGGTTCCCTATCCCCCCCTCCCTCGGCAGGGACCGACTCCGCCGATGAGGGGGGGGGCGCATACTGCTCTTGCCGGGCCCTGTCCGCCAGTAGTTTTTGGCGCCGGCGGGACAGGATTTACCCCCTCCCCGTCCACTGGGGCGGGCAGGAGTGAGCCTGTCTCGTCGACATTCTCCAGGGCCTGGAAGCGGTTTGACTCCTCCAGGGGGGAGCCAGCCACGCTTTCCTTTGGCATTTGGTTATCCGTTGGGGTTTGGATTTTGTTTGGTTTAGTTGAGGAGGAAGGTCCTACCTTCCTCCGGCGCCTCTTTCTCTTATTCTGTGTCCAGTCCTGGCCACCCTCATCCACACTGTCATCACTTGGATGGGAACTTGCAGGACCGGAAGCCGCCTCCTCCGCCTCTATTCTCCTAACCTCCTCGTTCAACTCACTCTCCTGCAGGGGTCTCGCAGGAGTCTCGGAAACGAGACGCCCTTTAGGCGCGAGGCTCAGGGACACCTTCCCTGGTGGAGGCGGAGCCCTCGCACCCGCACGGGCTACCCTGCGCTTATCGCGACTAACCGGGCGGGGTCTGTTTTCGCTCACAGAACCCCCTTGGCCCGCGCCTCCGCTCGTCCCCTCCCCCGCAGAGAACCCAAAAACTGGGGTCCCCGTCGTGGGTGGGGCAGCGTCAGCCCGAGCCAGAGGGCAGCGGCTGAACGGGTGACCAGTCACACCACACAGGTGGCACCTAATTATCCGACACGATGCGGCAGGGTGGCCCACCCCCCCACAGCGAGCGCAGACCAGGGTGTCACAGGCCGCGCTGAAGTGGGTGGGGTCGCCGCACCGGTGGCAGACTTTCGGCTGCCCCTGGTAGAAGGCTAGGATCCGGTCCCTCCCCAGGTATGCTGAGGAGGGTATGTGAGAAACCGATGGTCCAGATCTGTTCAACTTGACCATGAACGACCAGGCGCCTGACCAAATGCCATGTTCATCTCTTATCTTGCTGCCGTACCCCAGAACTGTGCCGAACCTGGCCAGCCACGTATGGATTACGTGGCAAGAAAGGGACTCATTAGGGGTTAGAATGGTCACTTTCTTTGTGGTGTCCTGGCGGGACACTGCCTCAACCCTAAAGTCCCGCCAGACAGGCTGGTCCTTCACCAGCATGTAATTGGACCAGAAGAGCTCCAGCCCCTCTGGCTTTACAAAGCTGATGTCGAACTCTTTGGTGTTATGAGGATGTATCAAGGCGAAGATGTCCTCCACCTTGAAGCTCATCCCAAGGAGCAGCTCGACTACTGTCCCCCTCGATGGACACCCCTCATTGCCGATCCATATAAGACGGGCCACATTCCTCCTTCCACCATTCTGCCCGCTTGTAGGGAGTGACCAGCCTCCCGCATCCTCTCGGAAAGCTGACAACCCGAAACGTTGCACCCACGGGTTCGTGTCGACCCGCACCCCCCCTACTGTGACGAAGGGGGCACCCCGCTGTAGTCCGTTGAGGAGTATGCGGCTTGGGTCTGAACTAGCACCCCCAGACAAAGGACCCGCCGCTCCCCCAGAGACCACACCAGCGTAGCTGCGGGTGCCGGGGGCCACCGGGGGAGCCGGCGGACCCGCCACAGGCGCTGTCGCCCCTCCCGCACTCACACCGGCCCCACTCACACCAGCCCCACTCATTCCAGTTTCCACTTCCTCTGTACTTGCCCTCTGATTACCCTCTACCCTCCTCTTAACTCCTGGTTCCATGCATACCTCCACCCCCTCCCCACCGGCATTCACCTGCACATTCATCCCCACATTCATTGCAGCTTCCCCCTCCACCGCGTTCACCTGGGTGGTCGGCACGGGGGCAGGATGACTGGCCGCCCCACCTCCGGCCTGAGGGCAGAAGATCAGTACCTCCTGGAACTTCCTGCCGCCGCTTTTCTTTCCTTTTACCTTGAAATCCTCCTCTGGTAGGTCATCCCCGAAAACAAGTTTCGTGACGTCTTTTATTGGGTCTTCGATCGCTTGAATACAGGACATCAGGTATCCTCCGGATCCTCCGCCCACCTCCATGTCAGATGCCGACTCTATCACCTCTCCTTCCGGGCTTCGCTGCCCGGGAGCCAAACTCGTGTCTGACTCCTCCTCATCCGCTTGCGGCACCGCTGCCGCGCCTACCTTGCTACGGGGTGGCGCCGCTGCCACTCCGCCTATTTTGCTTTGGGGCACCGCTGCCCCACTTACTGGTGTTGATGTAGGACCTGCCTTACGGGGCGCCGCCGCCCCGCCCTTCCTTTGAGCAACCTCCGTTTGTGGCCCCGTGGCCTTTCCTGCTTTTTTTTTGGCTGCCATGCTGCTGTCTTTAATTTCACTTGGCGAGACCACGCCCCCCCACGGCGCCGCCGCCACGCCTACTTCCGGGATCATGGTCTCCCGTGGCGCCGCTGCCGTGCTCACCTGCTGGGCCGCGCCCCCCTGTGACGCCGCCGTCACCCTTGCCAGTGGGGCTGTGCCCCCCAGTGGCGCCGCTGCCACTTCCTTCCGTGGGGCCTCGCCCCCCCGTGACGCCGCCGCCACACCGACCAGCGAGGCCACGCCCCCTGATACCTCGCCCGCCCGCGGGGCTACGTTTCCTCCAGCTGCCGAAGGTGTCTTCTTTGCTCCTTGCTGCTGGGTCAAGTCTCCTCCTGGCGCTACTGATGACAACTCTGGTAAAGGTATTTTGGCCTCCCGCGAGGCCACACCCACTTCCGGCGCCGCTAGTGATGATGCTATTTTGGCCTCCGCGAGGCCACGCCCCCTTCCGGCGGCGCCGGTGAGGTCATCGGTGACGTTGCTTTGGCCTCCCGCGAGGCCACGCCCCCTTGGACTTCTATCTTCCTTCCTATTGGCTGAGAGGCCGTTGCTCCGCCCGAGGTCTCCTTTACCGCCGGGCCAGCCCTGTAGAGCACAACGGAGCATCCCGTGACCCCCTCTCTGGAGCCTCTCCTGGGCTTCTCCGTCTTCTCCACCTGTCTTGAGCCACGGGGACTCTCTTGTACCGCACCGGTGGGGACACCCTCCTTCCCGGACTTGCCCATGGACGCAGGTAAGAGCACCCCCGGTTGTATTAAGGGGGCCCCTTTCTGGCTTGCCTCTTGTGTCTTTCTGGCTTGTTTCTCCTGCTTTCCAGGGCTGTCCTTCTTAGTGGTGTCGCCCTGTGGTAATGGTGGGGGACCCACATTTACCTCGTTATCTTCACTGCCTGAGCCGCTCTCGGAACCAGAGATCTGGCTAGGGCTGCTTCTCCATGCCGTCCCGCTGCTCCCTGCTGCATGTTCTGTCATGTCAGGTTGGCTCTTTACTCCGCCGCCCGGACTCGCCAATACCTCTGGGACCAGTAGCTCCCCACCATCCCTGGCTGGTCCCCCCCAGGAGATGGTGGCCGCTCCAGGTTGGAGCTCCACTCCTTTGGCTCGAAACTCCCCCTACCGAGCTTGATAGGAGAGGTGGAAAAAAGACGTCCTCACTCTGTGGAGTCTGCAAACGATCTGGCCGAGCTCCGCCTCCAGGAACCAGCAGCTGGAATTACCGCGGCTGCTGGCACCAGACTTGCCCTCCAATGGATCCTCGTTAAAGGATTTAAAGTGTGCTCATTCCAATTACAGGGCCTCGAAAGAGTCCTGTATTGTTATTTTTCGTCACTACCTCCCCGAGTCGGGAGTGGGTAATTTGCGCGCCTGCTGCCTTCCTTGGATGTGGTAGCCGTTTCTCAGGCTCCCTCTCCGGAATCGAACCCTGATTCCCCGTTACCCGTGGTCACCATGGTAGGCGCAGAAAGTACCATCGAAAGTTGATAGGGCAGACGTCCGAATGGATCGTCGCCGCCACGGGAGGGCGGTGCGATCTGCCCGAGGTTATCTAGAGTCGCCAAGGCGGCCGGGGGGCGGCGGGCGGGCGGGCGCCGGGTGCGACGCGCGGCCCGGAGCGGCGGAGGGAGCGGAACCCCCCCCGCGCGCCCGGCGCGCGCCGCCCCCTTGGCGGGCGCCCGTGGGCCGCCGCGGGCCACACCCGGATTGGTTTTGGTCTGATAAATGCACGCATCCCTGGGGGTCAGCGCTCGTCGGCATGTATTAGCTCTAGAATTACCACAGTTATCCGAGTAACTGGTTTGGAGCGATCAAAGGAACCATAACTGATTTAATGAGCCATTCGCAGTTTCACTGTACCGGCCGTGTGTACGTACACGTGCATGGCTTAATCTTTGAGACAAGCATATGCTACTGGCAGGATCAACCAGGTAGCCGCCGAGGGGAGACGACAACGACGGGGACCACCGCTCCACCGTCCACCTCTCTCTCTCTCTCGGAGGCTCGCCCGCCGAGGCGCACGGGCCTCGGAGGCTCGCCGCACGAGGCGCACGGGCCTCGGGCGGCCGGGGGTGGAAAGGGATCCACCCCCCCCGCGGGAAGGGGACGCGCGCCGGCGCCCGGACGCGGGAGCGCCGACCCGGGGCGAGCGCGGGCGGCGGGGGTGCAACACCCCCCCACACACCGTCCCGCTCTCCGGGAAAGACGCGTTCGTCCGCGGGCCGCCGTCCCCTATCCCCGCGCCGCTCCGGACCGCCCGCCTCGGCCGAAGCCCGAGGGGACAGGCGGGGGTCCTTTGCGCTCGGGAAAAACCGTCACGCGAAACAAAGGGGGCCGCGCCACGCTCTCGGCCGCCCTGAGGCGGGAGAGCTCGGGTCTCGTTCTCGCTCGGCGTCGACCCCCGACGCCATCGCACGGTGCCTGGGAAAGGGCTGCATCCCTGAGCCACGCGTCCCCCGGAGTGCTCCCCCCGCAGGGGGCTCCGCGAGGTGTCGCGGCGGCAGGGTCGCTCGCCTTCTTCCGCCTCGGACCGTCTGTGCGAAGCCAACCTCCCGGCGGGAGGGTAGACCGAAGGGGGTCGCCCGTCCTTGTGACCCCGCGGAGGGGGGCAAGGGCGGGACTCTGGCTCGGGGGACGGGAGGGGCGCCCGCGCGTCCCCTTCCCCGTCGCCGAGAGCCGTACGCCGGCGTGTGGACCTGCTCGCCGGAGTTCGTCCGGGGCTCGGTAGGGGTGCTCGGCCCTTGAGGTCCTGCCCCGGACAGGGGCGCGGCGAGGGTCCCCTGGCCGCGTCGGCTCTCACGTCGACCCACTCTCTCGCGTGGGATGGCGGCGCGGAAGGCCTCGGCCCGGCATCTCGGAGGGGGGTCGCCCGGGCGGGCAAGCCGGCCAGCCTGCTGGCCCCGCGGCCTGCGCAGGCGGAGTGCGGGGGGGACTCTTGCTCTCGGTGGCTCTGCCCCAGGAGGGTGCGGGGTGGCGGCAGAGGGGAGGCCGCCGCGGGTGCTTCGAGTTTGAGAAATACTCACTTGGTCAGAGACCGCACACCGCTCGTTCCCTTATATGCAAAAAAGGTGTTCGTCCTGACGTTTTGCGAGGCCTTATTTTACCGTCGTCGGCGCTATCAGGGGAAACACGCCCGCTCCTTCCGTCTCCCTGGAACCGCGCCTCGGCCCCGAGGGCCCAGGTTCAACCTCATACCGGTTCTCACGACATGCATCGACACTCGGTGCAACTCCAGCAGCCGCAGCTCCCGCCGGCCCGGCCAGCCAGGTACGCACCCCTGGTCGGCGCCTGGAGCGTTTGCACTTTGTCGTTTTTTTCTCCAAGACTCCTATCTGCCAACTGCTGTGGACTTCAGCGGTGGCTGCCGCGGGCTATGCGCGGCCTCCTGGGGGGTCCCGCCTGCCCGCGCAGGCAGCTAGGACGGGGTTATCAGCAAAGCCTGTGAGGCGCTCTCATGGGGAGGGGGGCTCCGCAGCCCCCCAAGGTGGCTTCGTACACCTCTTGAACGTTGCGGCCCGGCCGCTCGGAGAGCGGTGTCTACCCGGGCAGACAGCCTGTCGGCCCCGCGGCCTGGACAGGCGGGAGCGGGGACTCTTGCGCTCGGGGGCTCTGCTCCAAGGAGCGAGAGCGGACGCTCTGCTCGGCCCGGAGAGTGGGGTGGCGGGGCGCCGTCGCCTCGCTGGAACCAGGGGCGTCGTGACGTTCGCGCGCGCCTAGCCGCCGCCAGAACAGGCCGGAAAGGTTGAGCTGCATACGGATCTAAGCCGTTGCCCAAACTAACTCTGGCCCGTGTGACACAGCCGCGCGCGCGCGCTTTCCCACGACACTCGACCGCCGGGCTCCCTCAGCCTGGGAGGCACTCTCGGGGCAGGGGGCCACCGCAGCCCCCTTAAGGTGGCTTCGTACACCTCTTGAACGTGGCGCCCGGCCGCTCGGAGAGCGGGGTCTACGCGGGCAGACAGCCTGTCGGCCCCGCGGCCTGGACAGGCGGAGCGGGGGCTCTTGTGCTCGGGGGCTCTGCTCGGCCCAGAGAGCGGGGTGCGGGGCGCCGTCGCCTCGCTGGAACCAGGGGCAATGTGACGTTCGCACGCGCCTAGCCGCCGCCAGGACAGGCCGGAAAGGTTGAGCTGCATACGGATCTAAGCCGTTGCCCAAGCTAACTCTGGCCCGTGTGACCAACACAGCCGCGCACGCGCTTTCCTACGACACTCGACCACCTGGCTCCCCTCGGCCTGGGAGGCACTCTCGGGGCGGGGGGCACCGCAGCCCCCCAAGGTGGCTTCGTACACCTCTTGAACGTTGGGGCCCGGCCGCTCGGAGAGCGGGGTCTACCCGGGCAGACAGCCTGTCGGCCCCGCGGCCTGGACAGGCGGAGTGGGGACAAGCCAAGGCTACCGGCGGGCCTCGGACGGCCAGGGGTGGAAGGGCTCCACCTCAAGGTGGCTTCGTACACCTCTTGAACGTTGGGGCCCGGCCGCTCGGAGAGCGGGGTCTACCCGGGCAGACAGCCTGCTGGCCCCGCGGCCTGGACAGGCGGAGCGGGGAACCTTGCGCTCGGGGGCTCTGCTCGGCCCAGAGAGTGGGGTGCGGGGCGCCGTCGCCTCGCTGGAACCAGGGGCGTCGTGCCATTCGCGCGCGCGCCTAGCCGCCGCCAGAACAGGCCGGAAAGGATGAGCTTCATACGGATCTAAGCCGTTGCCCAAACTACCTCTGGCCCCTGTGACCGACACAGCCGTGGCACGCGCTTTCCTACGACACTCGACCGCCGGGCTCCCTCGGCCTGGGAGGCACTCTCGGGGCGGGGGGCACCGCAGCCCCCCCCAAAGGTGGCTTCGTACACCTCTTGAACGTTGGGGCCCGGCCGCTCGGAGAGCGGGGTCTACCCGGGCAGACAGCCTGTCGGCCCCGCGGCCTGGACAGGCGGAGCGGGGAAAAGCCTAGGCTACCGGCGGGCGGGATCGACCGGGAAGCCGCCGTGGGGGAACACAAGTTGGACGCCTCGCACCGTCGCGGACCACCGTCCTCCGTCTCTCGGGAAGGGGGGCCGCCCGAGGCGCACGGGCCTCGGACGGCCAGGGGAGGAAGGGCTCCACCCCGAGGTGGCTTCGTACACCTCTTGAACGTTGGGGCCCGGCCGCTCAGTGAGAACGGGGTCTACCCGGGCAGACAGCCTGTCGGCCCCGCGGCCTGGACAGGCAGAGTGGGGAAAAGCCTAGGCTACCGGGCGGGATCGACCGGATAGCCGCCGTGGGGGAACACAAGTTGGACGCCTCGCGCCGTCGCGGACCGCCGTCCTCCGTCTCTCTCCCTCTCTCGGGAAGGGGGGCCGCCCGAGGCGCACGGGCCTCGGACGGCCAGGGGTGGAAGGGCTCCACCCCGAGGTGGCTTCGTACACCTCTTGAAGGTTGGGGCCCGGCCGCTCAGTGAGAACGGGGTCTACCCGGGCAGACAGCCTGTCGGCCCCGCGGCCTGGACAGGCAGAGTGGGGAAAAGCCTAGGCCACCGGGCGGGATCGACCGGGTAGCCGCCGTGGGGAACACAACTTGGACGTCTCGCGCCGTCGCGGACCACCGTCCTCCGTCTCTCTCTCCCTCTCTCGGAAGGGAGGCCGCCCGAGGTGCACGGGCCTCGAACGGCCAGGGGTGGAAGGGATCCACCCCCCCCCGCGGGAAGGGGACGCGCGGCGGCACCCGGACGCGGGAGCGTTGACCCGGGGGTCTTTACTCCGCCGAGGCGTAGCCCGGAGAAGGAGCGAGACCGGCCGGCGGGGGTGGAACACCCCCTCATGCCTCGCTCCTTCTGGGGATAAAGCGCGTCGTCCGCAGGCCGCCGTCCCCTATCCCCGCCCTGGACCGCCCGCATCGGCCGGAGCCCGAGGGGACAGGCGGGGGTCCTTCGCTTTCGGGAAAACCGTCACCAAACGTGGGGCCCGTGCCCCGCTCTCGGCCGCCCTGAGGCGGGAGAGCCCGGATCGTTCTCTCTCTCGGCGTCGGCCCCACCGACGCCGTCGCACGGTGGCCTGGGAAAGGGCTGCACCCCCTGCGCCACGCTTCTCCCCCGGAGTACTCCCCCCGCAGGGGGCTCCGCGGGGTGTCCCGACGCGCAGAGTCGCTCGCCTTCTTCCGCGGGGGACGGGAGGGACGCCCCCGCGCGTCCCTTCCCCATCCTCGAGAGCCGTACGCGCCGAGGGTGAACCCGCTCGCCGGGGCGCCGGGGAGCAGGGCCCTTGTGGTCCTTCCCCGGACATGGGCGCGGCGAGGGTCCCCCGGCCGCGACGGCTCTCCCGTTGACCCACTCTCTCGCCTTGGGTGGTGGTGATGGAGGCGGCTGCCTACGCCTCGGCCCGGCATCTCGGAGGGGGGTCGCCCGGGCAGCCAGCCAGCCTGTTGGCCCCGAGGCCTGCACAGGCTGAGTGGGGACACTCGCGCTCTATGACTCTGCTCCCAGGGAGGTGGCAGAGGGGCGGCCGCGGTGCTTTGACTTTGAGCGGTCCCCACTCCCTTCTCAGCACATTGAGAAATAGTCACTTTGTCAAAGACCGCACACCGCTCGTTCCCTTATATGCAAAAAAGGTGTTCGTCCTGACGTTTTGCGAGGCCTTAATTTACCGCCGTCGGCGCTATCAGGGAAAACGGGCACGCTCCTTCCGCCCTACTGGAACCGTGCCTCGGCCCGGAGCGACCAGGATTACCCTCATACCGGTTCTCACGACATGCATCGACACTCGGCTCTTCCCCGGCAGCCGCAGCTCCCGCCGGCCCGGCCAGCCGGGTCCGCCCCCCTGGCCGGCGCCTGGAGCGTTTGCACTTTGTCATTTTTTCTCAAAGACTCGTCTCTGCCAACTGCCCTGGGCTTCAGCAGTGGCTGCCTCGGGCTGTGCCCGGCCTCTTGGGGGTCCCGCCTGCCCGCGCAGGCAGCTAGGACGGGGTTATCAGCCCTCTCAGGGGGGCCACCGCAGCCCCCCAAGGTGGCTTCGTACACCTCTTGAACGTTGGGCCCGGCCGCTCGGAGAGCGGGGTCTGCCCGGGCAGCCAGCCAGCCTGTCGGCCCCGCGGCCTGGGCAGGCGGAGTGGGGACCCTCGCGCTCGATGACTCTGCTCCCAGGGAGGTGGCAGAGGGGCGGCCGCGGCGCTTTGACTTTGAGCGGTCCCCACTCCGCACATTGAGAAATAGTCACTTTGTCAAAGACCGCACACCGCTCGTTCCCTTATATGCAAAAAAGGTGTTCGTCCTGACGTTTTGCGAGGCCTTATTTTACCGCCGTCGGCGCTATCAGGGGAAGCGGGCCCGCTCCTTCCGCCTTCCTGGAACCGTGCCTCGGCCCCGAGGGCCCAGGATTACCCTCATACCGGTTCTCACGACATGCATCGACACTCGGCTCAGCCCCGGCAGCCGCAGCTCCCGCCGGCCCGACCAGCCGGGTCCGTCCCCCTGGCCGGCGCCCGGAGCGTTTGGACTTTGTCGTTTTTTCATCCAACACTCTCCTCTGGCAAATGCCATGGACTTCAGCGGGGGCTGCCGCGGGCTGTTCCCCGCCTCCTGGGTGTCCTGCCCTGCAACACCGGAGGCACAGGCACACTGCTGCCAACAGCCCGCTCTCCATCACCCCCCAGCCCCTTCTGCATACATCTGCCGGGGGTGCTTTTTTGCCTCCCCCCATTTTGGCCTATGGGGAAAAGCCAGGGGGAAAACGTCCAGAGTCAGGCCGACCTCCTGGAACTCCAGCTCGGCCTGGAGCCACCGGTTTGTCCCCTTCCCGGTTCTCACGACATGCATCGACACTCGGCTCAGCCCCGGCAGCCGCAGCACCCGCCGGCCCGGCCAGCCGGGTCCACCCCCCCCTGGCCGGCACGCCTGGAGCGTCTGGACTTTGTCGTTTTTCCTCCAAGACTCGCCTCTGGCAAATGCCATGGACTTCAGCGGGGGCTGCCGCGGGCTGTTCCCCGCCTCCTGGGTGTCCTGCCCTGCAACACCGGAGGCTCAGGCAGGGTCTTGAGCTACTGCTGGTAGGTGCACCTCGGGGGCCCTCCCCAGCCGCCCCGGGCCACCCCTGCAGCCAGCACACTGCTGCCAACAGCCCGCTCCCCATCACCAGCCAGCCCCTTCTGCATACATCTGGCGGGGGTGCTTTTTTGACTTCCCCCATTTTGGCCTATGGGGAAAAGCCAGGGGGAAAACCTCCAGAGCCAGGCCGACCTCCTGGAACTCTAGCCCGGCCTGGAGCTACTGGTTTGTCCCCTTCCCGGTTCTCAGGACATGCATCGCCACTCGGCTCAGCCCCAGCCGCCGCAGCTCCCGCCGGCCCGGCCAGCCGGGTCCGTCCCCCTGGCCGGCGCCTGGAGGCGTTTGGACTTTGTCATTTTTTCTCAAAGACCCATCTCTGCCAACTGCCGTGGGCTTCAGCAGTGGCTGCCGCGGGCTGTGCACGGCCTCCTGGTGGGGTCCCGCCTGCCCTCGCAGGCAGCTAGGACAGGGTTCTCAGCAGGGGCTTGGATGCGCTCTCAGGGCGGCCTCCGCAGCCCCCCAAGGTGGCTTCGTACACCTCTCGAACGTGGCGCCCGGCCGCTCGGAGAGCGGGGTCTGCCCGGGCAGCCAGCCAGCCTGTTGGCCCCGCGGCCTGCACAGGCGGAGTGGGGACCCTCGCGCTCGATGACTCTGCTCCCAGGGAGGTGGCAGAGGGGCGGCCGCGGTGCTTTGACTTTGAGCGGTCCCCACTCCTCAGCACATTGAGAAATTGTCACTTTGTCAAGGACCGCACACCGCTCGTTCCCTTATATGCAAAAAAGGTGTTCGTCCTGACGTTTTGCGAGGCCTTATTTTACCGCCGTCGGCGCTATCAGGGGAAGCGGGCCCGCTCCTTCCGCCTTCCTGGAACCGTGCCTCGGCCCCGAGGGCCCAGGATTACCCTCATACCGGTTCTCACGACATGCATCGATACTCGGCTCAGCCCCGGCAGCCGCAGCTCCCGCCGGCCCGGCCAGCCGGGTACGCCCCCCTGGCCGGCACGCCTGGAGCGTTTGGACTTTGTCATTTTTCTCAAAGACTCATCTCTGCCAACTGCCGTGGGATTCAGCAGGGGCTGCCACGGCTGTTCCCCGCCTCCTGGGTTTCCTGCCCTGCAACACCGGAGGGTCAGGGGGGGGGGGGGTCTTGAGCAACTACTGGTAGGTGCAGCACCTCGGGGGCCCTCTGCAGCCAGCACACGGCTGCCAACAGCCCGCTCCCCATCACCCGCCAGCCCCTCTGCATACATCTGCCGGGGGTGCTTTTTTGACTTCCCCCATGTTGGCCTATGGGGAAAAGCCAGGGGGAAAACCTCCAGAGTCAGGCCGACCTCCTGGAACCCTAGCCCGGCCTGGAGCTACTGGTTTGCCCCCTTCCCGGTTCTCAGGACATGCCTTGACACTCGGCTCTTCCCCAGCCGCCGCAGCTCCCCTCGGCCCGGCCAGCCGGGTCCGCCCCCCTGACCGGCGCCTGGAGCGTTTGGACTTTGTCGTTTTTTTTCTCCAAGACTCATCTCTGCCAACTGCCAAGGACTTCAGCAGGGGCTGCCACCTGCTGTTCCCCGCCAATGGGTGTCCTGCCCTGCAACACCGGAGGCTCAGGCAGGGTCTTGAGCAACTGCTGGTAGGTGCTCTCAGGGGGCCCCTCCACACCCCCAGGCCCACCTCCAGGGCCTCCCTCCCGGCCCCTGGAGCAGCCAGCACCCCATCACCGTCAGCACTCTCTCCCCGTTGGGACTTTGAAACTTTTCTGACCGTGCAAGCTTCGTCAAACGGCAAGGGGGCAACCGGCGTTCTGTGCCCGGCCTCCTGGGGTCCTGCCCGGGCACATCGGAGGCTCAGCCTGGGTTTTCAGCCACCACGGGCAGGTGCACTCAGGGGGCCCTCCGCAGCCGCCCATGCACACCTCTGCAGCCAGCACACTGCTGCCAACAGACCGCTCCCCATCACCAGCCAGCCCCTCTGCATACATCTGCTGGGGGTGCTTTTTTGACTTCCCCCATTTTGGCCAATGGGAAAATGCCAGGGGGAAAACCTCCAGAGTCAGGCCGACCTCCTGGAACTGCCGCCCGGCCAGGAGCCTCCGGTTTGTCCCCTTCCCGGTTCTCAGGACATGCATCGCCACTCGGCTCAGCCCCAGCCGCCGCAGCTCCCGCCGGCCCGGCCAGCCGGGTCCGTCCCCCTGGCCGGCGCCTGGAGGCGTTTGGACTTTGTCATTTTTTTTCAAAGACTCATCTCTGCCAACTGCCCTGGGCTTCAGCAGTGGCTGCCGCGGGCTGTGCACGGCCTCCTGGTGGGGTCCCGCCTGCCCGCGCAGGCATCTAGGACAGGGTTCTCAGCAAGGGCTTGGAGGCGCTCTCAGGGGGGCCTCCGCAGGCCCCCAAGGTGGCTTCGCACACCTCTCGAACGTGGCGCCCGGCCGCTCGGAGAGCGGGGTCTCCCCGGGCAGCCAGCCAGCCTGTCGGCCCCGCGGCCTGGACAGGCGGAGTGGGGACACTCGCGCTCGACGACTCTGCTCCCGGGGAGGTGGCAGAGGGGCGGCCGCGGAGCTTTGACTTTGAGCGGTCCCCACTCCAGCACTCTGAGAAATAGTCACTTTGTCAAAGACGGCACACCGCTCGTTCCCTTATATGCAAAAAAGGTGTTCGTCCTGACGTTTTGCGAGGCCTTAATTTACCGCCGTCGGCGCTATCAGGGGAAACGGGCCCGCTCCTTCCGCCCTCCTGGAACCGTGCCTCGGCCCGGAGCGACCAGGATTACCCTCATACCGGTTCTCACGACATACATCGACACTCGGCTCAGCCCCGGCAGCCGCAGCTCCCACCGGCCCAGCCAGCCGGGTCCGCCACCCTGGCCGGCACGCCTGGAGCGTTTGGACTTTGTCATTTTCATGACTTGTCTCCTCAAACTTTGCTCGACCGCAAGGGGGGCTGCCGCAGTCCGTGCCCAGCCTCCAGGGGTTGCCCCCGGCCCCTGGAGCTGCCAGCACCCCCTCGCCGTCAACGCTCTCTCCCCGTTGGGACTTTGAAACTTTTCTGACCGCGCAAGCTTCGTCAAACGGCAAGGGGGGCAGCCGGCGTTCTGTGCCCGGCCTCCTGGGGTCCTGCCGGGGCACATCGGAGGCTCAGCCAGGGTGCTGAGCCACCACTGGCAGGTGCACTCAGGGGGCCCTCCGCAGACGCCCATGCACACCTCTGCAGCCAGCACACTGCTGCCAACAGCCCGCTCCCCATCACCAGCCAGCCCCTCTGCATACTATATCTGGCGGGGGTGCTTTTTTGACTTCCCCCCTTTTGGCCTATGGGAAAATGCTAAGGGGAAAACCTCCACAGTCAGGCCGACCTCCTGGAACTCCAACCCGGCCTGGAGCCACCGGTTTGTCCCCTTCCCGGTTCTCAGGACCTGCATTGACACTCGGATCTTCCCCGGCAGCCGCAGCCCCCGCCAGCCAGGCCAGCCGTGTCCGCCCCCCTGGCCGGCACGCCTGGAGCGTTTGGACTTTGTCATTTTCATGACTTGTCTCCTCAAACTTTGTTCAACTGCAAGGGGGGCTGCCCCGGCTGTTCCCCGCCTCCTGGGTGTCCTTCCCTGCAACACCGGAGGCTCAGGCAGGGTCTTGACCCACGACTGTTGGGTGCTCATAGGGGGCCCCTCCACACCCCCAGGCCCACCTCCAGGGGCTCCCCCCGGCCCCTGGAGCGGCCAGCGCCCCCTCGCCGTCAACACTCTCTCCCCGTTGGGACTTTGAAACTTTTTCCGACCGTGCAAGCTTCGTCAAACGGCAAAGGGGGCAAGCGGCGGTCTGTGCCCGGCCTCCTGGGGTCCTGCCCGGGCACATCGGAGGCTCAGCCTGGGTCTTGAGCCACCACTGGTAGGTGCACTCAGGGGGCCCTCCGCAGCCACCCAGGCCCATCCCTGCAGCCAGCACACTGCTGCCAACAGCCCGCTCCCCATCACCCGCCAGCCCCTCTGCATACATCTGCCGGGGGTGCTTTTTTGACTTCCCCCGTTTTGGCCTATGGGGAAAAGCCAGGGGGAAAACCTCCAGAGTCAGGCCGACCTCCTGGAACTCGAGCTCGGCCTGGAGCCACCGGTTCGTCCCCTTCCCGGTTCTCAGGACATGCATCGACACTCGGCTCAGCCCCGGCAGCCGCAGTCCCCGCCAGGCGGCCAGCCAGGTCCGCCCCCCTGGCCGGCGCCTGGAGCGTTCGGACTTTGTCATTTTCATGACTTGTCTCCTCAAACATTGTCCGACTGCAAGGGGGGCGGCCGCGGTCCATGCCCAGCCTCCAGGGGTTCCCCCCGGCCCCTGGAGCAGCCAGCACCCCCTCGCCGTCAACCCTCTCTCCCCGTTGGGACTTTGAAACTTTTTCCGACCGTGCAAGCTTCGTCAAACGGCAAAGGGGGCAAGCGGCGGTCTGTGCCCGGCCTCCTGGGGTCCTGCCCGGGGACATCGGAGGCTCAGCCAGGGTGTTGAGCCACTACTGGTAGGTGCACTCAGGGGGCCCTCCGCAGCCGCCCCGGGCCACCCCTGCAGCCAGCACACACCGCTGCCAACAGCCCGCTCTCCGTCACCAGCCAGCCCCGTCCGCGCACATCTGCCGGGGGTGCTTTTTTTGAGACACACTGTCACTTTGTCAAAGACCGCACACCGCTCGTTCCCTTATACCCCGACAAGGTGTTCGTGCTGACGTTTTGCGAGGCCTTATTTTACCGCCGTCGGCGCTATCAGGGGAAACAGGCCCGCTCCTTCCGCCTTCGTGGAACCGGGGCTCGGCCCGGAGCGACCAGGATTACCCTCATACCGGTTCTCACGACATGCATTGACACTCGGCTCAGCCCCGGCAGCCGCAGCTCCCGCCGGCCCAGCCAGCCGGGTCCGCCGCCCTGGCCGGCACGCCTGGAGCGTTTGGACTTTGTCGTTTTTTCTCCAAGACTCATCTCTGCCAACGACTATAGCATGGGCTGCCACCTGCTGTTCCCCGCCAATGGGTGTCCTGACCTGCAACACCGGAGGCTCAGGCGGGGTCTTGAGCAACGGCTGATAGGTGCACTCAGGGGGCCCTCTGCAGCCGCCCAGGGCCACCCCTGCAGCCACCACACAGCTGCCAACAGCCCGCTCCCCGTCACCCCCCAGCCCCTCTGCATACATCTGCTGGGGGTGCTTTTTTGACTTCCCCCATTTTGGCCAATGGGAAAATGCCAGGGGGAAAGCCTCCAGAGTCATGCCGACCTCGTGGAACTCCAACCCGGCCTGGAGCTACTGGTTTGTCCCCTTCCCGGTTCTCAGGACCTGCATCGACACTCGGCTCAGCCCCGGCAGCCGCAGCCCCCGCCAGCCAGGCCAGCCGTGTCCGCCCCCCTGGCCGGCGCCTGGAGCGTTTGGACTTTGTCATTTTTTCCCCCAAGACTCGCCTCTGCCAACTGCCAAGGACTTCAGCAGGGGCTGCCACGGCTGTTCCCCGCCTCCTGGGGTTCATGCTCGGGCACACCGGAGGCTCAGGCAGGGTCTTGAGCAACTACTGCTGGGTGCTCTCAGGGGGCCCCTCCACACCCCCAGGCCGACCTCCAGGGGCTGCCCCCGGCCCCTGGAGCAGCCAGCACCCCCTCGCCGTCAACACTCTCTCCCCGTTGGGACTTTGAAACTTTTCTGACCGTGCAAGCTTCATTGGACGGCAAGGGGGTGACCTGCGGGCTCTACCCGGCCTCCTGGGGTCCTGCCCGGGGACATCGGAGGCTCAGCCTGGGTCTTGAGCTACTGCTGGTAGGTGCACTCAGGGGGCCCTCTTCAGCCGCCCAGGGCCACCCCTGCAGCCACCAGACAGCTGCCAACAGCCCGCTCTCTGTCACCCCCCAGCCCCTCTGCATACATCTGGCGGGGGTGCTTTTTTGACTTCCCCCCTTTTGGCCTATGGGGAAAAGCCAGGGGGAAAACGTCCAGAGTCAGGCCGACCTCCTGGAACTCCAGCTCGGCCTGGAGCCACCGGTTTGTCCCCTTCCCGGTTCTCACGACATGCATCGACACTCGGCTCAGCCCCGGCAGCCGCAGCACCCGCCGGCCCGGCCAGCCGGGTCCACCCCCCCCTGGCCGGCACGCCTGGAGCGTCTGGACTTTGTCGTTTTTCCTCCAAGACTCGCCTCTGGCAAATGCCATGGACTTCAGCGGGGGCTGCCGCGGGCTGTTCCCCGCCTCCTGGGTGTCCTGCCCTGCAACACCGGAGGCTCAGGCAGGGTCTTGAGCTACTGCTGGTAGGTGCACCTCGGGGGCCCTCCCCAGCCGCCCCGGGCCACCCCTGCAGCCAGCACACTGCTGCCAACAGCCCGCTCCCCATCACCAGCCAGCCCCTTCTGCATACATCTGGCGGGGGTGCTTTTTTGACTTCCCCCATTTTGGCCTATGGGGAAAAGCCAGGGGGAAAACCTCCAGAGCCAGGCCGACCTCCTGGAACTCTAGCCCGGCCTGGAGCTACTGGTTTGTCCCCTTCCCGGTTCTCAGGACATGCATCGCCACTCGGCTCAGCCCCAGCCGCCGCAGCTCCCGCCGGCCCGGCCAGCCGGGTCCGTCCCCCTGGCCGGCGCCTGGAGGCGTTTGGACTTTGTCATTTTTTCTCAAAGACCCATCTCTGCCAACTGCCGTGGGCTTCAGCAGTGGCTGCCGCGGGCTGTGCACGGCCTCCTGGTGGGGTCCCGCCTGCCCTCGCAGGCAGCTAGGACAGGGTTCTCAGCAGGGGCTTGGATGCGCTCTCAGGGCGGCCTCCGCAGCCCCCCAAGGTGGCTTCGTACACCTCTCGAACGTGGCGCCCGGCCGCTCGGAGAGCGGGGTCTGCCCGGGCAGCCAGCCAGCCTGTTGGCCCCGCGGCCTGCACAGGCGGAGTGGGGACCCTCGCGCTCGATGACTCTGCTCCCAGGGAGGTGGCAGAGGGGCGGCCGCGGTGCTTTGACTTTGAGCGGTCCCCACTCCTCAGCACATTGAGAAATTGTCACTTTGTCAAGGACCGCACACCGCTCGTTCCCTTATATGCAAAAAAGGTGTTCGTCCTGACGTTTTGCGAGGCCTTATTTTACCGCCGTCGGCGCTATCAGGGGAAGCGGGCCCGCTCCTTCCGCCTTCCTGGAACCGTGCCTCGCCCCGAGGGCCCAGGATTACCCTCATACCGGTTCTCACGACATGCATCGATACTCGGCTCAGCCCCGGCAGCCGCAGCTCCCGCCGGCCCGGCCAGCCGGGTACGCCCCCCTGGCCGGCACGCCTGGAGCGTTTGGACTTTGTCATTTTTCTCAAAGACTCATCTCTGCCAACTGCCGTGGGATTCAGCAGGGGCTGCCACGGCTGTTCCCCGCCTCCTGGGTTTCCTGCCCTGCAACACCGGAGGGTCAGGGGGGGGGGGGGTCTTGAGCAACTACTGGTAGGTGCAGCACCTCGGGGGCCCTCTGCAGCCAGCACACGGCTGCCAACAGCCCGCTCCCCATCACCCGCCAGCCCCTCTGCATACATCTGCCGGGGGTGCTTTTTTGACTTCCCCCATGTTGGCCTATGGGGAAAAGCCAGGGGGAAAACCTCCAGAGTCAGGCCGACCTCCTGGAACCCTAGCCCGGCCTGGAGCTACTGGTTTGCCCCCTTCCCGGTTCTCAGGACATGCCTTGACACTCGGCTCTTCCCCAGCCGCCGCAGCTCCCCTCGGCCCGGCCAGCCGGGTCCGCCCCCCTGACCGGCGCCTGGAGCGTTTGGACTTTGTCGTTTTTTTTCTCCAAGACTCATCTCTGCCAACTGCCAAGGACTTCAGCAGGGGCTGCCACCTGCTGTTCCCCGCCAATGGGTGTCCTGCCCTGCAACACCGGAGGCTCAGGCAGGGTCTTGAGCAACTGCTGGTAGGTGCTCTCAGGGGGCCCCTCCACACCCCCAGGCCCACCTCCAGGGCCTCCCTCCCGGCCCCTGGAGCAGCCAGCACCCCATCACCGTCAGCACTCTCTCCCCGTTGGGACTTTGAAACTTTTCTGACCGTGCAAGCTTCGTCAAACGGCAAGGGGGCAACCGGCGTTCTGTGCCCGGCCTCCTGGGGTCCTGCCCGGGCACATCGGAGGCTCAGCCTGGGTTTTCAGCCACCACGGGCAGGTGCACTCAGGGGGCCCTCCGCAGCCGCCCATGCACACCTCTGCAGCCAGCACACTGCTGCCAACAGACCGCTCCCCATCACCAGCCAGCCCCTCTGCATACATCTGCTGGGGGTGCTTTTTTGACTTCCCCCATTTTGGCCAATGGGAAAATGCCAGGGGGAAAACCTCCAGAGTCAGGCCGACCTCCTGGAACTGCCGCCCGGCCAGGAGCCTCCGGTTTGTCCCCTTCCCGGTTCTCAGGACATGCATCGCCACTCGGCTCAGCCCCAGCCGCCGCAGCTCCCGCCGGCCCGGCCAGCCGGGTCCGTCCCCCTGGCCGGCGCCTGGAGGCGTTTGGACTTTGTCATTTTTTTTCAAAGACTCATCTCTGCCAACTGCCCTGGGCTTCAGCAGTGGCTGCCGCGGGCTGTGCACGGCCTCCTGGTGGGGTCCCGCCTGCCCGCGCAGGCATCTAGGACAGGGTTCTCAGCAAGGGCTTGGAGGCGCTCTCAGGGGGGCCTCCGCAGGCCCCCAAGGTGGCTTCGCACACCTCTCGAACGTGGCGCCCGGCCGCTCGGAGAGCGGGGTCTCCCCGGGCAGCCAGCCAGCCTGTCGGCCCCGCGGCCTGGACAGGCGGAGTGGGGACACTCGCGCTCGACGACTCTGCTCCCGGGGAGGTGGCAGAGGGGCGGCCGCGGAGCTTTGACTTTGAGCGGTCCCCACTCCAGCACTCTGAGAAATAGTCACTTTGTCAAAGACGGCACACCGCTCGTTCCCTTATATGCAAAAAAGGTGTTCGTCCTGACGTTTTGCGAGGCCTTAATTTACCGCCGTCGGCGCTATCAGGGGAAACGGGCCCGCTCCTTCCGCCCTCCTGGAACCGTGCCTCGGCCCGGAGCGACCAGGATTACCCTCATACCGGTTCTCACGACATACATCGACACTCGGCTCAGCCCCGGCAGCCGCAGCTCCCACCGGCCCAGCCAGCCGGGTCCGCCACCCTGGCCGGCACGCCTGGAGCGTTTGGACTTTGTCATTTTCATGACTTGTCTCCTCAAACTTTGCTCGACCGCAAGGGGGGCTGCCGCAGTCCGTGCCCAGCCTCCAGGGGTTGCCCCCGGCCCCTGGAGCTGCCAGCACCCCCTCGCCGTCAACGCTCTCTCCCCGTTGGGACTTTGAAACTTTTCTGACCGCGCAAGCTTCGTCAAACGGCAAGGGGGGCAGCCGGCGTTCTGTGCCCGGCCTCCTGGGGTCCTGCCGGGGCACATCGGAGGCTCAGCCAGGGTGCTGAGCCACCACTGGCAGGTGCACTCAGGGGGCCCTCCGCAGACGCCCATGCACACCTCTGCAGCCAGCACACTGCTGCCAACAGCCCGCTCCCCATCACCAGCCAGCCCCTCTGCATACTATATCTGGCGGGGGTGCTTTTTTGACTTCCCCCCTTTTGGCCTATGGGAAAATGCTAAGGGGAAAACCTCCACAGTCAGGCCGACCTCCTGGAACTCCAACCCGGCCTGGAGCCACCGGTTTGTCCCCTTCCCGGTTCTCAGGACCTGCATTGACACTCGGATCTTCCCCGGCAGCCGCAGCCCCCGCCAGCCAGGCCAGCCGTGTCCGCCCCCCTGGCCGGCACGCCTGGAGCGTTTGGACTTTGTCATTTTCATGACTTGTCTCCTCAAACTTTGTTCAACTGCAAGGGGGGCTGCCCCGGCTGTTCCCCGCCTCCTGGGTGTCCTTCCCTGCAACACCGGAGGCTCAGGCAGGGTCTTGACCCACGACTGTTGGGTGCTCATAGGGGGCCCCTCCACACCCCCAGGCCCACCTCCAGGGGCTCCCCCCGGCCCCTGGAGCGGCCAGCGCCCCCTCGCCGTCAACACTCTCTCCCCGTTGGGACTTTGAAACTTTTTCCGACCGTGCAAGCTTCGTCAAACGGCAAAGGGGGCAAGCGGCGGTCTGTGCCCGGCCTCCTGGGGTCCTGCCCGGGCACATCGGAGGCTCAGCCTGGGTCTTGAGCCACCACTGGTAGGTGCACTCAGGGGGCCCTCCGCAGCCACCCAGGCCCATCCCTGCAGCCAGCACACGGCTGCCAGCAGCCACCACACAGCTGCCAACAGCCCACTATCCATCACCCCCCAGCCCAACTCTGCATACATCTGCCGGGGGTGCTTTTTTGACTTCCCCCCTTTTGGCCTATGGGGAAATGCCAAGGCGAAAACCTCCAGAGTCAGGCCGACCTCATGGAACTCCAACCCGGCCTGGAGCCACCGGTTTGTCCCCTTCCCGGTTCTCAGGACATGCGTCAACACTCGGCTCAGCCCCGGCCGCCGCAGCCCCCGCCGGCCCGGCCAGCCCGGTCCGCACCCCTGGCCAGCGCCTGGAGCGTTTGGACTTTGTCATTTTTTCTCCAAGGCTCGTCTCTGCCAACTGCCAAGGACTTCAGCGGGGGCTGCCCCCCGCCTCCTGAGTGTCCTGCCCGGGCACATCGGAGGCTCAGCCTGGGTCTTCAGCCCCTACTGGTAGGTGCACTCCGGGGGCCCTCCGCAGCCGCCCAGGCCCACCCCTGCAGCCAGCACACGGCTGCCAGCAGCCACCACACAGCTGCCAACAGCCCGCTCTCCGTCACCCACCAGCCCAACTCTGCATACATCTGCCGGGGGTGCTTTTTTGACTTCCCCCCTTTTGGCCTATGGGGAAAAGCTAAGGGGAAAACCTCCAGAGTCAGGCCGACCTCCTGGAACTCCAACCCGGTCTGGAGCCACCGGTCTGTCCCCTTCACGGTTCTCAGGACCTGCATCGACCCTCGGCTCAGCCCCGGCCGCCGCAGCTCCCGCCGGCCCGGCCACCCGGGTCCGCACCCCTGGCCGGCACGCCTGGAGCGTTTGGACTTTGTCGTTTTTTCTCCAAGACCCATCTCTGCCAACTGCCGTGGGCTTCAGCGGGGGCTGCTCCCCGCCTCCTGGGTGTCCTGCCCGGGCACATCGGAGGCTCAGCCTGGGTCTCGAGCCCCCTACTGGTAGGTGCACTACGGGGGCCCTCCGCAGCCGCCCAGGCCCACCCCTGCAGCCAGCACACGGCTGCCAGCAGCCACCACACAGCTGCCAACAGCCCACTATCCATCACCCACCAGCCCCTCTGCATACATCTGCTGGGGGTGCTTTTTTGACTTCCCCCCTTTTGGCCTATGGGGAAAAGCCAGGGGGGAAACCTCCAGAGTCAGGCCGACCTCATGGAACTCCAACCCGACCTGGAGCCACCGGTTTGTCCCCTTCCCGGTTCTCAGGACATGCATCGACACTCGGCTCAGCCCCGGCCGCCGCAGCCCCCGCCAGCCCGGCCAGCCGGGTCCGCCACCCTGCCCGGCGCCTGGAGCGTTTGGACTTTGTCGTTTTTTTTCTCCAAGACTCACCTCTGGCACATGCCATGGACCTCAGCGGGGGCTGCTCCCCGCCTCCTGGGTGTCCTGCCCGGGCACATCGGAGGCTCAGCCTGGGTCTCGAGCCCCCTACTGGTAGGTGCACTACGGGGGCCCTCCGCAGCCGCCCAGGCCCACCCCTGCAGCCAGCACACGGCTGCCAGCAGCCACCACACAGCTGCCAACAGCCCACTATCCATCACCCACCAGCCCCTCTGCATACATCTGCTGGGGGTGCTTTTTTGACTTCCCCCCTTTTGGCCTATGGGGAAAAGCCAGGGGGAAAACCTCCAGAGTCAGGCCGACCTCATGGAACTCCAACCCGGCCTGGAGCCACCGGTTTGTCCCCTTCCCGGTTCTCAGGACATGCATCGACACTCGGCTCAGCCCCGGCCGCCGCAGCCCCCGCCAGCCCGGCCAGCCGGGTCCGCCACCCTGCCCGGCGCCTGGAGCGTTTGGACTTTGTCGTTTTTTCCTCCAAGACTCACCTCTGGCACATGCCATGGACCTCAGCGGGGGCTGCTCCCCGCCTCCTGGGTGTCCTGCCCGGGCACATCGGAGGCTCAGGCAATGTCTTGAGCCACCGCTGGTAGCTGCACTCAGGGGGCCCTCCGCAGCCGCCCAGGCCCACCCCTGCAGCCAGCACACGGCTGCCAGCAGCCACCACACAGCTGCCAACAGCCCGCTCTCCGTCACCCCCCAGCCCATCTGCATACATCTGGCGGGGGTGCTTTTTTGACTTCCCCCCTTTTGGCCAATGGGAAAATGCCAAGGGGAAAACCTCCAGAGTCAGGCCGACCTCATGGAACTCCAACCCGGGCTGGAGCCACCGGTTTGTCCCCTTCCCGGTTCTCAGGACATGCACTGACACTCGGCTAAGCCCCGGCCGCCGCAGCCCCCGCCGGCCCGGCCAGCCCGGTCCGCACACCCCTGGCCAGCGCCTGGAGCGTTTGGACTTTGTCGTTTTTTCTCAAAGACCCGTCTCTGCCAACTGCCGTGGGCTTCAGCGGGGGCTGCTCCCCGCCTCCTGGGTGTCCTGCCCGGGCACATCGGAGGGTCAGCCTGGGTCTTGAGCTACTGCTGGTAGGTGCGCTTTGGGGGCCCTCGGCAGCCGCCCAGGCCCACCCCTGCAGCCAGCACACGGCTGCCAGCAGCCACCACACAGCTGCCAACAGCCCGCTCTCCGTCACCCTCCAGCCCCTTCTGCATACATCTGCCGGGGGTGCTTTTTTGACTTCCCCCCTTTTGGCCTATGGGGAAAAGCTAAGGGGAAAACCTCCAGAGTCAGGCCGACCTCCTGGAACTCCAACCCGGCCTGGAGCCACCGGTTTGTCCCCTTCCCGGTTCTCAGGACATGCACTGACACTCGGCTAAGCCCCGGCCGCCGCAGCCCCCGCCGGCCCGGCCAGCCCGGTCCGCGCCCCTGGCCAGCGCCTGGAGCGTTTGGACTTTGTCATTTTTTCTCAAAGACCCATCTCTGCCAACTGCCATGGACCTCAGCGGGGGCAGCTCCCCGCCTCCTGGGTGTCCTGCCCGGGCACATCGGAGGGTCAGGCAATGTCTTCAGCCACCGCGGGCAGGTGCACTCAGGGGGCCCTCCGCAGCCGCCCAGGCCCACCCCTGCAGCCAGCACACGGCTGCCAGCAGCCACCACACAGCTGCCAACAGCCCGCTCTCCGTCACCCCCCAGCCCCTCCTGCATACATCTGCTGGGGGTGCTTTTTTGACTTCCCCCCTTTTGGCCTATGGGGAAATGCTAAGGGGAAAACCTCCAGAGTCAGGCCGACCTCCTGGAACTCCAACCCGGCCTGGAGCCACCGGTTTGTCCCCTTCCCGGTTCTCACGACATGCATCGACACTCGGCTCAGCCCCGGCAGCCGCAGCTCCCGCCGGCCCGGCCAGCCCGGTCCGCACCCCTGGCCAGCGCCTGGAGCGTTTGGACTTTGTCATTTTTTCAAAGACTCATCTCTGCCAACTGCCGTGGGCTTCAGCGGGGGCTGCTCCCCGCCTCCTGGGTGTCCTGCCCGGGCACATCGGAGGCTCAGGCAATGTCTTGAGCCACCGCTGGTAGCTGCACTCAGGGGGCCCTCCGCAGCCGCCCAGGCCCACCCCTGCAGCCACCACACAGCTGCCAACAGCCCGCTCCCCGTCAACCCCCAGCCCCTCCGCATACATCTGCTGGGGGTGCTTTTTTGACTTCCCCCGTTTAGGCCTATGGGGAAAAGCCAAGGGGAAAACCTCCAGAGCCAGGCCGACCTCCTGGAACTCCCACCCGGCCTGGAGCCACCGGTTTGTCCCCTTCCCGGTTCTCAGGACATGCACTAATACTCGGCTCAGCCCCAGCAGCCGCAGCTCCCGCCGGCCCGGCCAGCCCGGTCCGCCACCCTGCCCGGCGCCTGGAGCGTTTGGACTTTGTCGTTTTTTCTCCAAGACTCGCCTCTGGCACATGCCGTGGACTTCAGCGGGGGCTGCTCCCCGCCTCCTGGGTGTCCTGCCCGGGCACATCGGAGGCTCAGCCTGGGTCATCAGCCCCTACTGCTAGGTGCACTCAGGGGGCCCTCGGCAGCCGCCCAGGCCCACCCCTGCAGCCAGCACACGGCTGCCAGCAGCCACCACACAGCTGCCAACAGCCCGCTCTCCGTCACCCTCCAGCCCAACTCTGCATACATCTGCCGGGGGTGCTTTTTTGACTTCCCCCCTTTTGGCCTATGGGGAAAAGCTAAGGGGAAAACCTCCAGAGTCAGGCCGACCTCCTGGAACTCCCACCCGGCCTGGAGCCACAGGTTTGTCCCCTTCCCGGTTCTCACGACATGCATCGACACTCGGCTCAGCCCCGGCAGCCGCAGCTCCCGCCGGCCCGGCCAGCCCGGTCCGCCACCCTGCCCGGCGCCTGGAGCGTTTGGACTTTGTCGTTTTTTCTCCAAGACTCGCCTCTGGCACATGCCATGGACTTCAGCGGGGGCTGCTCCCCGCCTCCTGGGTGTCCTGCCCGGGCACATCGGAGGCTCAGCCTGGGTCATCAGCCCCTACTGCTAGGTGCACTCTGAAGGGGCCCTCCGCAGCCGCCCCGGGCCACCCCTGCAGCCAGCACACGGCTGCCAGCAGCCACCGCACAGCTGCCAACAGCCCGCTCCCCGTCACCCCCCAGCCCCTTCTGCATACATCTGCCGGGGGTGCTTTTTTGACTTCCCCCCTTTTGGCCTATGGGGAAAAGCCAGGGGGAAAACCTCCACAGTCAGGCCGACCTCCTGGAACTCGAGCTCGGCCTGGAGCCACCGGTTTGTCCCCTTCCCGGTTCTCAGGACCTGCATTGACACTCGGATCTTCCCCGGCAGCCGCAGCCCCCGCCGGCCCGGCCAGCCGGGTCCGCACCCCTGGGCAACGCCTGGAGCGTTTGGACTTTGTCGTTTTTTTCAAAGACTCATCTCTGCCAACTGCCGTGGGCTTCAGCGGGGGTGTCTGCTCCCCGCCTCCTGGGTGTCCTGCCCGGGCACATCGGAGGGTCAGCCTGGGTCTTGAGCCCCTACTGGTAGGTGCACTCTGAAGGCGCCCTCCGCAGCCGCCCAGGCCCACCCCTGCAGCCACCACACAGCTGCCAACAGCCCGCTCCCCGTCAACCCCCAGCCCCTCCGCATACATCTGCCGGGGGTGCTTTTTTGACTTCCCCCGTTTTGGCCTATGGGGAAATGCTAAGGGGAAAACCTCCAGAGTCAGGCCGACCTCCTGGAACTCCAACCCGGCCTCGAGCCACCGGTTTGTCCCCTTCCCGGTTCTCACGACATGCATCGACACTCGGCTCAGCCCCGGCAGCCGCAGCCCCCGCCGGCCCGGCCAGCCGGGGTCAACCGCCCTGGCCGGCGCCTGGAGCGTTTGGACTTTGTCATTTTTTCTCCAAGACTCGATTCTGGCACATGCCATGGACTTCAGCGGGGGCTGTTCCCCGCCTCCCGGGTGTCCTGCCCGGGCACATCGGAGGCTCAGGCAATGTCTTCAACCACCGCTGGCAGGTGCACTCAGGGGGCCCTCCGCAGCCGCCCAGGCCCACCCCTGCAGCCAGCACACGGCTGCCAGCAGCCACCACGCAGCTGCCAACAGCCCGCTCTCCGTCACCCCCCAGCCCCTTCTGCATACATCTGCTGGGGGTGCTTTTTTGACTTCCCCCCTTTTGGCCTATGGGGAAATGCTAAGGGGAAAACCTCCAGAGTCAGGCCGACCTCCTGGAACTCCAGCCCGGCCTCGAGCCACCGGTTTGTCCCCTTCCCGGTTCTCAGGACATGCATAGGCACTCGGCTCAGCCCCGGCAGCCGCAGCTCCCGCCGGCCCGGCCAGCCCGGTCCGCACCCCTGGCCAGCGCCTGGAGCGTTTGGACTTTGTCATTTTTTCTCAAAGACCCATCTCTGCCAACTGCCGTGGGCTTCAGCGGGGGCTGCTGCCCGCCTCCTGGGTGTTCAGCCCGGGCACATCGGAGGCTCAGCCTGGGTCTTGAGCCCCTACTGGTAGGTGCACTCTGAAGGGGCCCTCCGCAGCCGCCCAGGCCCACCCCTGCAGCCAGCACACGGCTGCCAGCAGCCACCACACAGCTGCCAACAGCCCGCTCTCCGTCACCCCCCAGCCCAACTCTGCATACATCTGCTGGGGGTGCTTTTTTGACTTCCCCCCTTTTGGCCTATGGGGAAATGCTAAGGGGAAAACCTCCAGAGTCAGGCCGACCTCATGGAACTCCAACCCGGCCTGGAGCCACCGGTTTGTCCCCTTCCCGGTTCTCAGGACATGCACTAATACTCGGCTCAGCCCCGGCAGCCGCAGCTCCCGCCGGCCCGGCCACCCGGGTCCGCACCCCTGGCCGGCACGCCTGGAGCGTTTGGACTTTGTCGTTTTTTCTCCAAGACTCGCCTCTGCCAACTGCCATGGACTTCAGCGGGGGCTGCTCCCCGCCTCCTGGGTGTCCTGCCCGGGCACATCGGAGGCTCAGCCTGGGTCTCGAGCCCCCTACTGGTAGGTGCACTACGGGGGCCCTCGGCAGCCGCCCAGGCCCACCCCTGCAGCCAGCACACGGCTGCCAGCAGCCACCACACAGCTGCCAACAGCCCGCTCTCCATCACCCCCCAGCCACTTCTGCATACATCTGCTGGGGGTGCTTTTTTGACTTCCCCCGTTTTGGCCTATGGTAAAATGCTAAGGGGAAAACCTCCAGAGTCAGGCCGACCTCCTGGAACTCCAGCTCGGCCTCGAGCCACCGGTTTGTCCCCTTCCCGGTTCTCACGACATGCATCGACACTCGGCTCAGCCCCAGCAGCTGCAGCTCCCGCCGGCCCGGCCAGCCCGGTCCGCACCCCTGGCCAGCGCCTGGAGCGTTTGGACTTTGTCATTTTTTTTCAAAGACTCGTCTCTGCCAACTGCCGTGGGCTTCAGCGGGGGCTGCTCCCCGCCTCCTGGGTGTCCTGCCCGGGCACATCGTATGCTCAGGCAATGTCTTGAGCCACCGCTGGTAGGTGCACTCAGGGGGCCCTCCGCAGCCGCCCAGGCCCACCCCTGCAGCCAGCACACGGCTGCCAGCAGCCACCACACAGCTGCCAACAGCCCGCTCTCCGTCACCCCCCAGCCCATCTGCATACATCTGGCGGGGGTGCTTTTTTGACTTCCCCCCTTTTGGCCTATGGGGAAAAGCCAGGGGGGAAACCTCCAGAGTCAGGCCGACCTCCTGGAACTCCAACCCGGCCTGGAGCCACAGGTTTGTCCCCTTCCCGGTTCTCAGGACAAGCATAGACACTCGGCTCAGCCCCGGCCGCCGCAGCCCCCGCCGGCCCGGCCAGCCCGGTCCGCACCCCTGGCCAGCGCCTGGAGCGTTTGGACTTTGTCATTTTTTCTCAAAGACCCATCTCTGCCAACTGCCCTGGGCTTCAGCGGGGGCTGCTCCCCGCCTCCCGGGTGTCCTGCCCGGGCACATCGGAGGCTCAGGCAATGTCTTGAGCCACCGCTGGCAGGTGCACTCAGGGGGCCCTCCGCAGCCTCCCGGGCCCACCCCCGCAGCCAGCACACGG